>NW_027596954.1:20000-122335 GCF_964194155.1 Cetorhinus maximus | reverse complement strand
GGTGACCGGGTGGGATCGAGGGATCGGGGAGAAGGTGGGCGGGTGGGATCGAGGGATCGGGGAGAAACTCTCTTCCTCGTTCGTTACCCTCGACGTGGACCCGGAGAGCGTTGGAAGCTGATGACCTGCTCTGTGAGGCAGCGAGAGTGAAAGACCAGACCAGCAATTCAACTGCAAACTTTAATGGTGTTTGACCGGATGGACATGGATGATATCAGAGAATCGCTGGGGACAGGAAGGGAAACATTGGGAATGAAACAGCCTCATGGGCGCGGGCCAGTGGGATGGTGTTTGGAGGGGACAGGCCGGATGAGCAGGGGCGGTCCGGAAGCCTGGGGGAACCTGGGAATAGCTTTCCCACCTCAGCCTGCCCACGGGCCTCAGAGGGTTCGCTGGGGCGCAGGAGGTCGACTGGGTGGGGCGTCGAGATCCTCAGGGATGCAGGTCTCCTGAAAAACAGGGAACCACCAGAGGTTAGGCAGAGCACGAGTGGCAGATAAATGAATGTTGGTTCACCCACCGCCCCCCCCACCCTCCATCACAGCTGTTCGACTGCTGAAGCCCTCGCGAATGTGCCTCCGGCGGCTCCAGACTTGGCTTCGCAAAGCGACTGGGGAGCAGACTCACATCTCCCCACCCTCTGGAAACATCAGCCCCACAGACAGGGGGCGGCCACACTGTCTGCACCTCCCGAGTCACCTCCACGCGTCATCCCTCAACCTCACCGACCCCCACTCAACAAAGCCTCCATTCCCAAATACTAAACCTCCTGAATTGCTCATTCCCAGCCTATCCCTCTCAGCTCCTCCAACACCAACAACCCGCCCTATCCTCTCACCTCCTCCAGCCCTTATACACCTCACTATCCCTCTCACCTCCTCCAGCCCCTACACACCTCACTATCCCTCTCACCTCCTCCAGCCCCTACACCCCTCCCTATCCGACTCACACCCTCCAGCCCCTACACACCTCCCTATCCCACTCACACCCTCCAGCCCATACACACCTCCCTATGCTTCTAAACACCTCCAGCCACTACAACCCTCCCTATCCCTCTCAGCTCCTCCAGCCCCTACACACCTCCCTATCTCTGTAACCTCCTCCAGCTCCTACACACCTCCCTATCTCTGTAACCTCCTCCAGCCCCTACAACCCTCCCTATCTCTGTAACCTCCTCCAGCCCCTACACCCCTCCCTATCTCTGTAACCTCCTCCAGCTCCTACACACCTCCCTATCTCTGTAACCTCCTCCAGCTCCTACACACCTCCCTATCTCTGTAACCTCCTCCAGCTTCTACACCCCTCCCTATCTCTGTAACCTCCTCCAGCCCCTACAACCCTCCCTATCTCTGTAACCTCCTCCAGCCCCTACACCCCTCCCTATCTCTGTAACCTCCTCCAGCCCCTACAACCCTCCCTATCTCTGTAACCTCCTCCAGCCCCTATAACCCTCCCGATCTCTGAAACCTCCTCCAGTCCCTACAACTCTCCCTATATCTGTAACCTTCTCCAGCCCCTACAACTCTCCCTAACTCTGTAACTTCCTCCAGCCTGTAAAATTTTCCCTATCTCTGTAACCTCCTCCAGCCCCGACAACCCTCCCCATCTCTGTAACCTCCTCCAGTTCCTACAAGCCTCCCTATCTCTGCAGTGTCCTCCAGTCCCTACAACCCTCTCTATCTCTGTAACCTCCTCGAGCCTCTACAACCCTCCGTATCTCTGCAACCTCCTCCACTTGCTACACTCCCTATCTCTGTAACCTCCTCCAACACCTACAAATGTCCCTATTTCTCTAGACTACTCCAGTCCCTACAACCCTCCCTATCTCTGTAACCTCCTCCAGTCACTACAATCCTCCCTATCTCTGTAACCTCCTCCAGTCCCTACAACCCTCCCTATCTCTGTAACCTCCTCCAGTCCCTACAACCCTCCCTGTCTCTGAAACCTCCTCCAGTCACTACAATCGTCCCTATCTCTGTAACCTCCTCCAGTCCCTACAACGCTCCCTATCTCTATAAACTCCTCCAGCCCCTACAACGCTCCCTATCTCTGTAAACTCCTCCCATCCCTAAAACTCTCCCTATCTCTGTAACCTCCTCCAGCCCCTACACCCCTCCCTATCTCTGTAACCTCCTCCAGTCTCTACAACCCTCCCTATCTCTGTAACCTCCTCCAGACCCTACAACCCTCCCTAACTCTGCTACCTCCTCCAGTCCCTACAACCCTCCCTATCTCTGTAACTTCCTCCAGCCTGTAAAATTTTCCCTACCTCTGTAACCTCCTCCAGCCCCGACAACACTCCCCATCTCTGTAACCTCCTCCAGCCCCGACAACCCTCCCTATCTCTGTAAACTCCTCCAGTCCCTCCAACCCTCCCTATCTCTGTAAGCTCCTCCAGCCTCTACAACCCTCTCTATCTCTGTAACCTCCTCCAGATCCTACAACCATCCCTAACTCTGTAACCACCTCCAATCCCTCAAACCCTCCCTATCTCTCTAGCCTCCTACAGCCCCGACAACCCCTCCCTTTCTCTGTTCCCTCCCTATCTCTGTAACCTCCTCCAGCCCCTACTGCCCCCCCATCTCTGTAACCTCCTACAGCCCCTACAACCCTCCCTATCTCTGTCACCTCCTCCAGCCCCTACAACCTTCACTCTCTCTGTAACCTCCTCCAGTCCCTACAACCCTCCCTATCTCTGTAACCTCCTCCAGCCCCTACAACCCTCCCTATCTCTGTAACCTCCTCCAGCCCCTACAACCCTTCTTATCTCTGCAACCTCCTGCAGCCCCTACCACCCTCCCTATCTCTGTAAGCTCCTCCAGCCTCTACAACCCTCTCTATCTCTGTAACCTCCTCCAGATCCTACAACCATCCCTAACTCTGTAACCACCTCCAATCCCTCAAACCCTCCCTATCTCTCTAACCTCCTACAGCCCCGACAACCCCTCCCTTTCTCTGTTCCCTCCCTATCTCTGTAACCTCCTCCAGCCCCTACAGCACCCCCATCTCTGTAACCTCCTCCAGCCCCTACATCCTCCCAATCTCTGTAACCTCCTCCAGCTCCTACAACCCCCCTATCTCTGTAACCTCCTCCAGCCCCTACAATCCTCCCTATCTCTGCACCCTCCTCTATCCCCTACAACCCCCCCATCTCTGTAACCTCCTACAGCCCCTACAACCCTCCCTATCTCTGTAACCTCCTCCAGCCCCTACAATCCTCCCTATCTCTGTAACCTCCTCCAGTCCCTACAGCCCTATCTCTGTAAACTCCTCCAGCCCCTACAACCCTCCCTATCTCTGTAACCTCCTCCAGCCACTACAACCCTCCCTATCTCTGTAACCTCTTCCAGCCCCTACAACCCTCCCTATCTCTGTAACCTCCTCCAGCCCCTACAACCGTCCCTATCTCTGAAACCTCCTCCAGCCCCTACAACCCTCCAAGATCCCTGCGCTCCTCCAATTCCGGCCTCTTGAGCATCTCCCGATTCCCATCACTCCGCCATTGGCGGCCGTGCCTTCAGCTGCCTGGGGCCCTGAGCCCTTGAATTCCCTCCCTCACCCTCTCCGCCTCTCTCCCTCTCTCTCTTTGTCCTCCTTGAAGAAGCTCCTTGACTGAGCTTTTGGCCCCCTGTCCCTCATAACCACTTACTGTGACTCAGAGTCACGCCTGGTTTGGTCACCCTCCGGTGAAGCCCTTTGGGACGGTTTACTGGATGGGAAGTGCCAGGAAGCTGGCACAATGTGTAAAGGGACACCCAAGGCACCAGCCGCCTGGTACCAGGGCATGCCTGGCAGCTCTGAAACTGGCCGTGGGTGGGGTCCAGGTACCCCGAGACGCCGCGGAAGGGTTTTCGCTCACCTGCTTCTCTCGCGCGGCCCTCCACCGCTGCCTCCTGTTCTCCCAGTGAAGGCACAGAACCAGACCAAAGAGCACGAGCAGGATCAACGCCATCGCCATGGCAACGGAGACACCGACGGCCAGAGTGTTCTCAGCCTGCTCGACTGCAAATGAATGGGACACGAAGGTGATTGAACGCTAGGAAAACCGAGACACCCAAATCGACATTGGCCTGAGGGAAACTACACAGCAAACACAACTTCCCATTTACTCCCACTGTCCGCAATCCCAATGGACCCAAACCCCTTCGCGTTCACTCCCACTGTCCACAATCCCAATGGACCCAAACCCCTTCCCATTCACTCCCACTGTCCACAATCCCAATGGACCCAAGCCCCTTCCCATTCACTCCCACTGTCCGCAATCCCAATGGACCCAAAACCCTTCGCGTTCACTCCCACTGTCCACAATCCCAATGGACCCAAACCCCTTCCCATTCATTCCCACTGTCCACAATCCCAATGGACCCAAGCCCCTTCCCATTCACTCCCACTGCCCACAAACCCAATGGACCCAAACTGCTTACCATTCACTCCCACTGTCCACAATCCCAATGGACCCAAACCGCTTCCCATTCACTCCCACAGTCCACAATCCCAATGGAACCAAACACCTTCCCATTCACTCCCACTGTCCACATTCCAATGGACCCAAACCGCTTACCATTCACTCCAACTGTCCACAATTCCAATGGACCCAAACCACTTCCCATTCATCCCACTGTCCACAATCCCAATGGACCCAAACCCCTTCCCATTCACTCCCACTGTCCACAATCCCAATGGACCCAAACCAATTCCCATTCACTCCCAATGTTCACAATCCCAATGGACCCAAACCCCTTCCCATTCACTCCCACTGTCCGCTATCCCAATGGACATGAACCACTTCCCATTCACTCCCACTGTCGATAATCCCAATGGACCCAAACCCCTTCCCATTAACTCCCACTGTCCACAGTAACAATGGACCCAAATCCCTTCCCATTCACTCCCACTGTCCGCAATCCCAATGGACACAAACCCCTTTCAATTCACTCCCACTGTCCACAATCCCAATGGACGCTAACCCCTTCCCATTCACTCCCGCTGTCCACAATCCCAATGGACCCAAACCCCTTCCCATTCACTCCCACAGTCCACAATCCCAATGGACCCAAACCCCTTCCCATTCACTCCCGCTTTCCACAATTCCAATGGACCCAAACCACTTCCCATTCACAACCACTGTCCACAATCCCAATGGAGCCAAACCCCTTCCCATTCACTCCCACTGACCACAGTAACAATGGACTCAAATCCCATCCCATTCACTCGCACTGTCCACAATCCCAATGGACCCAAACCCATTTCCATTCACTCCCAGTGTCCACAATCCCAATGGACCCTAACCCCTTCCCATTCACTCCCACTGTCCACAATCCCAATGGACCCAAACCCATTCCCATGCACTCCCACTGTCCACAATCCCAATTGACCCAAAACACTTCCCATTCACTCCCACTGTCCACGATCCAAATGGAACCAAAACCCTTGCCATTCACTCCAAATGTCCACAATCCCAATGGACCCAAACACCTTCCCATTCACTCCCACTGTCCACAATCCCAATTGACACAAACCCCTTCTCATTCACTCCCACTGTCCACAATCTGAATGGACCCAAACCCCTTCCCATTCACTCCCACTGTCCACAATCCCAATGGAACCAAACCCCTTCCCATTCATTCCCGCTGTCCACAAACCCATTGGACCCAAAACCCTTACCATTCACTCCCAATGTCCAAATTTCCAATGGACCCAAAACCCTTCCAAATCACTCCAACTGTCCACAATCCCGATGGAAATAATCCCCTTCCCATTCACTACCACTGTCCACAATCCCAATGGACCCAAACCCCTTCACATTCACTCCCGCACTACACAAACCCAATGGACCCAAACCCCTTCCCATTCACTCCAACTGTCCACAATCCCAAAGGACCCAAATCCCTTCCCATTCACTCCCACTGTTCACAATCCCAATGGAAACAAACCCATTCCCATTCACTCCCACTGTCCACGATCCCAATTGACCCAAACCCCTTCCCATTCACTCGCACTGTCGACAAATCCAATGGACCCAAAACCCTTCCCATTCACTCCCACTGTCCAAAATCCAAATGGACCCAAACACCTTCCCATTCACTCCCACTGTAAACAATCCCAATACACAAACCCCTTCCCATTAAGTCCCGCTGTCCACAATCCCAATGGACACAAACCCCTTCCCATTCACTCCCACTGTCCACAATCCGAATTGACCCAAACACCTTCTCATTCACTCCCACTGTCCACAATCCCAATGGACCCAAACCCCTTCCCATTCACTCCCACTGTCCAGAATCCCAATGGACACAAATCCCTTCCCATTCACTCCCGCTGTCCACAAACCCAATGGACCCAAACGCCTTCCCATTCACTCCCACTGTCCACCATCCCAATGGAACCAAACCACTTCCCATTCACTCCCACTGTCCAAAAACCCCTTCACATTCACTCCCACTGTCCACAATCCCAATGGACCCAAACCCCTTCCCATTCACTCCCACTGTCCACAATCCCAATGGACCCAAACAACTTGCCATTCACTCCCACCGTCCACTATCCCGATGGAAAGAATCCCCTTCCCATTCACTCCCACAGTCCACAATCCCAATGGAACCAAACCTGTTCCCATTCACTCCCACAGTTCACAATAGTAATGTATCCAAACCCCTTCCCATTCACTCCCACTGTCCACAATCCCAAAGAACCCAAACCCCTTCCCATTCAATCCCACTGTCCAAAATTTCAATGGACCCAAACCACTTCCCATTCACTCCCATTGTCCACAATCCCAATGGACCCAAATCACTTCCCATTCACTCCCACTGTCCACAATCCCAATGGATACAAACCCCTTATCATTCACTCCCACTGTCCACAATCCCAATGGGCACAAACCACTTCCCACTCACTCCCACTGTCCACAATCCCAATGGACCCAAACTCCTTACCATTCACTCCCACTGTCCACAATCCCAATGGACCCAAACCCCTTCCCATTCACTCCCACTGTCCACAATCCACAAGGACGCAAACCTGTTCCCATTCACTCCCACTGTCCACAATCCCAATGGACCCAAACCCCTTCACATTCACTCCCGCACTACACAAACCCAATGGACCCAAACCCCTTCCCATTGGCTCCCACTGTACATGATCCCAATGGAACCAAACCCCTTCCCATTCACTCCCACTGTCCACAATCCCAATGGAGCCAAACCCCTTCCCATTCACTTCCACTGTCCACAATCCCAATGGAACCAAACCCCTTTCCATTCACTCCCGCACTACAAAAAGCCAATGGACCCAAATCCCTTCCCATTCACTCCAACTGTACACAACCCCAAAGGACCCAAACCCCTTCCCATTCAGTCCCACTGTCCACAATCCCAATGGACCCAAACCCCTTCCCATTCACTGCCACTCTCCACACTTCCAATAGACCCAAAACCCTTCCCATTCACTCCCACTATCCAAAATACCAATGGAACCAAACCCCTTCCCTTTCACTCCCAATGTCCACAATCCCAATGCACCCAAACCCCTTCCCATTCACTCCCACTGTCCACAATCCCAATGGACACAAAGCCCTTCCCATTCACTCCCACTGTCCACAATCGAAATGGACACAAACTGCTTCCCATTCACTCCCACTGTCCACAATCCCAATGGACCCAACCCCCTTCCCATTCACTCGCGCTGTCCACAAACCCATTGGACCCAAACCCCTTCCCATTCACCCCCTCTGTCCACAAGCCCATTGGAAACAAACCCCCTCCCATTCACTCCCAACATCCAAATTTCCAATGAACCCAAAACCCTTCCAAATCACTCCCACTGTCAACAATCCCGATGGAAACAATCCCCTTCCCAATAGCTCCCGCTGTCAACAAACCCAATGGACACAAACCCCTTCCGATTCACTCCCAATGTCCAAATTTCAAATGGACCCAAAACCCTTCCCAATCACTCCCACTGTCCACTATCCCGATGGAAAGAATCCCCTTCCCATTCACTCCCACAGTCCACAATCCCAATGGAACCAAACCTGTTCACATTCACTCCCATAGTTCACAATCGTAATGTACCCAAACCCCTTCCCATTCACTCCCACTGTCCACAATACCAAAGGACCCAAACCCCTTCCCATTCAATCCCACTGTCCACAATTTCAATGGACCCAAACCACTTCCCATTCACTCCCATTGTCCACAATCCCAATGGACCCAAATCACTTCCCATTCACTCCCACTGTCCACAATCCCAATGGATACAAACCCCTGATCATTCACTCCCACTTTCCACAATCCCAATGGGCACAAACCACTTCCCACTCACTCCCACTGTCCACAATCCCAATGGACCCAAACTCCTTACCATTCACTCCCACTGTCCACAATTCCAATGGACCCAAACCCCTTCCCATTCACTCCCACTGTCCACAATCCACAAGGACGCAAACCTGTTCCCATTCACTCCCACTGTCCACAATCCCAATGGACCCAAACCCCTTCCCATGCACTCCCACTGTCCACAATCCCAATGGGCCTAAACCCCTTCCCATTCACCCCCTCTGTCCACAATCCCAATGGGCCCAAACCCCTTCCAATTCACTCCCGCTGTCCACAAACCCAATGGACATAAACCCCTTCCGATTCACTCCCAATGTCCAAATTTCAAATGGACCCAAAACCCTTCCCAATCACTCCCACTGTCCACTATCCCAATGGAAAGAATCCCCTTCCCATTCACTCCCACAGTCCACAATCCAATGGAAACAAAACTGTTCCCATTCACTCCCACAGTTCACAATCGTAATGGACCCAAACCCCTTCCCATTCACTCCCAGTGTCCACAATCCCAAAGGACCCAAACCCCTTCCCATTCACTCCAACTGTACACAATACCAATGGACCCAAACCCCTTCGCATTCATTCCCACTGTCCTCAATTTCAATGGACCCAAACCACTTCCGATTCAATCCCATTGTACACAATCCCAATGGACCCAAATCCCTTCCCATTCACTCCCACTGTCCAAAATCCCAATGGACCCAAACCCCTTCCCATTCATTCCCACTGTCCACAATCCCATTGGAACGAAACCCCTTACCATTCATTCCCACTGTCCACTATCCTAATGGACCCAAAACCCTTCACATTCACTACCAATGTCCACCATCCCAATGGACCCAATATCCTTCCCATTCACTCCCACTGTCCACAATCCCAATGGACTCAAACCACTTCCCATTCACTCCCACTGTCCAAAATCCCAATGGACCCAAACCGCTTACCATTCACTCCAACTGTCCACAATTCCAATGGACCCAAACCACTTCCCATTCATCCCACTGTCCACAATCCCAATGGACCCAAACCCCTTCCCATTCACTCCCACTGTCCGCTATCCCAATGGACATGAACCACTTCCCATTCACTCCCACTGTCGATAATCCCAATGGACCCAAACCCCTTCCCATTAACTCCCACTGTCCACAGTAACAATGGACCCAAATCCCTTCCCATTCACTCCCACTGTCCGCAATCCCAATGGACCCAAACCCCTTCCCATTCACTCCCACTGTCCGCTATCCCAATGGACATGAACCACTTCCCATTCACTCCCACTGTCGATAATCCCAATGGACCCAAACCCCTTCCCATTAACTCCCACTGTCCACAGTAACAATGGACCCAAATCCCTTCCCATTCACTCCCACTGTCCGCAATCCCAATGGACCCAAACCCCTTCGCGTTCACTCCCACTGTCCAGAATCCCAATGGACCCAAACCCCTTCCCATTCACTCCCGCTGTCCACAATCCCAATGGACCCAAGCTCCTTCCCATTCACTCCCACTGCCCACAAACCCAATGGACCTAAACCGCTTCCCATTCACTCCCACTGTCCACAATCCCAATGGAACCAAACCGCTTCCCATTCACTCCCACAGTCCACAATCACAATGGAACCAAACACCTTCCCATTCACTCCCACTGTCCACATTCCAATGGACCCAAACCGCTTACCATTCACTCCAACTGTCCACAATTCCAATGGACCCAAACCACTTCCCATTCATCCCACTGTCCACAATCCCAATGGACCCAAACCCCTTCCCATTCACTCCCATTGTCCACAATCCCAATGGACCCAAACAAATTCCCATTCACACCCAATGTTCACAATCCCAATGGACCCAAACCCCTTCCCATTCACTCCCACTGTCCGCTATCCCAATGGACATGAACCACTTCCCATTCACTCCCACTGTCGATAATCCCAATGGACCCAAACCCCTTCCCATTAACTCCCACTGTCCACAGTAACAATGGACCCAAATCCCTTCCCATTCACTCCCACTGTCCACAATCCCAATGGACACAAACCCCTTTCAATTCACTCCCACTGTCCACAATCCCAATGGACGCTAACCCCTTCCCATTCACTCCCGCTGTCCACAATCCCAATGGAACCAAACCCCTTCCCATTCACTCCCACAGTCCACAATCCCAATGGACCCAAACCCCTTCCCATTCACTCCCGCTTTCCACAATTCCAATGGACCCAAACCACTTCCCATTCACAACCACTGTCCACAATCCCAATGGAGCCAAACCCCTTCCCATTCACTCCCACTGACCACAGTAACAATGGAGCCAAATCCCATCCCATTCACTCGCACTGTCCACAATCCCAATGGACCCAAACCCATTTCCATTCACTCCCAGTGTCCAAAATCCCAATGGACCCTAACCCCTTCCCATTCACTCCCACTGTCCACAATCCCAATGGACCCAAACCCCTTCCCATGCACTCCCACTGTCCACAATCCCAATGGACCCAAAACACTTCCCATTCACTCCCACTGTCCACGATCCCAATGGACCCAAAACACTTCCCATTCACTCCCACTGTCCACAAACCCAATGGACCCAAACACATTCCGATTCACTCCCGCTGTCCACAAACCCAATGGACCCAAACCCATTCCAATTCAATCCCGCTGTCCACAAACCCAATGGACCCAAACCACTTCCCATTCACTCCCACTGTCCACGATCCAAATGTAACCAAAACCCTTGCCATTCACTCCAAATGTCCACAATCCCAATGGACCCAAACACCTTCCCATTCACTCCCACTGTCCACAATCCCAATTGACACAAATCCCTTCTCATTCACTCCCACTGTCCACAATCTGAATGGACCCAAACCCCTTCCCATTCACTCCCACTGTCCACAATCCCAATGGAACCAAACCCCTTCCCATTCATTCCCGCTGTCCACAAACCCATTGGACCCAAAACCCTTACCATTCACTCCCAATGTCCAAATTTCCAATGGACCCAAAACCCTTCCAAATCACTCCAACTGTCCACAATCCCGATGGAAATAATCCCCTTCCCATTCACTACCACTGTCCACAATCCCAATGGACCCAAACCCCTTCACATTCACTCCCGCACTACACAAACCCAATGGACCCAAACACCTTCCCATTCGCTCCCACTGTACACAATCCCAATGGAACCAAATCCCTTCCCATTCACTCCCACTGTCCACAATCCCAATGGAGCCAAACCCCTTCCCATTCACTTCCACTGTCCACAATCCCAATGGAACCAAACCCCTTTCCATTCACTCCCGCACTACACAAAGCCAATGGACCCAAACCCCTTCCCATTCACTCCAACTTTACACAACCCCAAAGGACCCAAACCCCTTCCCATTCAGTCCCACTGTCCACAATCCCAATGGACCCAAACCCCTTCCCATTCACTGCCATTCTCCACACTTCCAATAGACCCAAAACCCTTCCCATTCACTCCCACTATCCACAATACCAATGGAACCAAACCCCTTCCCTTTCACTCCCAATGTCCACAATCCCAATTCACCCAAACCCCTTCCCATTCACTCCCACTGTCCACAATCCCAATGGACACAAAGCCCTTCCCATTCACTCACACTGTCCACAATAGAAATGGACACAAACTGCTTCCCATTCACCCCCTCTGTCCACAAGCCCAGTGGAAACAAACCCCCTTCCATTCACTCCCAACATCCAAATTTCCAATGAACCCAAAACCCTTCCAAATCACTCCCACTGTCAACAATCCCGATGGAAACAATCCCCTTCCCATTAGCTCCCGCTGTCAACAATCCCAATGGACACAAACCCCTTCCGATTCACTCCCAATGTCCAAATTTCAAATGGACCCAAAACCCTTCCCAATCACTCCCACTGTCCACTATCCCGATGGAAAGAATCCCCTTCCCATTCACTCCCACAGTCCACAATCCCAATGGAACCAAACCTGTTCACATTCACGCCCATAGTTCACTATCGTAATGTACCCAAACCCCTTCCCATTCACTCCCACTGTCCACAATACCAAAGGACCCAAACCCCTTCCCATTCACTCCCATTGTACACAATCCCAATGGACCCAAACCCCTTCCCATTCAATCCCACTGTCCACAATTTCAATGGACCCAAACCACTTCCCATTCACTCCCATTGTCCACAATCCCAAAGGACCCAAATCACTTCCCATTCACTCCCACTGTCCACAATCCCAATGGATACAAACCCCTGATCATTCACTCCCACTTTCCACAATCCCAATGGGCACAAACCACTTCCCACTCACTCCCACTGTCCACAATCCCAATGGACCCAAACTCCTTACCATTCACTCCCACTGTCCACAATTCCAATGGACCCAAACCCCTTCCCATTCACTCCCACTGTCCACAATCCACAAGGACGCAAACCTGTTCCCATTCACTCCCACTGTCCACAATCCCAATGGACCCAAACCCCTTCCCATGCACTCCAACTGTCCACAATCCCAATGGGCCTAAACCCCTTCCCATTCACCCCCTCTGTCCACAATCCCAATGGGCCCAAACCCCTTCCAATTCACTCCCGCTGTCCACAAACCCAATGGACATAAACCCCTTCCGATTCACTCCCAATGTCCAAATTTCAAATGGACCCAAAACCCTACCCAATCACTCCCACTGTCCACTATCCCGATAGAAAGAATCCCCTTCCCATTCACTCCCACAGTCCACAATCCAATGGAAACAAAACTGTTCCCATTCACTCCCACAGTTCACAATCGTAATGGACCCAAACCCCTTCCCATTCACTCCCAGTGTCCACAATCCCAAAGGACCCAAACCCCTTCCCATTCACTCCCACTGTACACAATACCAATGGACCCAAACCCCTTCGCATTCATTCCCACTGTCCTCAATTTCAATGGACCCAAACCACTTCCGATTCAATCCCATTGTACACAATCCCAATGGACCCAAATCCCTTCCCATTCACTCCCACTGTCCACAATCCCAATGGACCCAAACCCCTTCCCATTCATTCCCACTGTCCACAATCCCATTGGAACGAAACCCCTTACCATTCATTCCCACTGTCCACTATCCTAATGGACCCAAAACCCTTCACATTCACTACCAATGTCCACCATCCCAATGGACCCAATATCCTTCCCATTCACTCCCACTGTCCACAATCCCAATGGACTCAAACCACTTCCCATTCACTCCCACTGTCCAAAATCCCAATGGACCCAAACCGCTTAACATTCACTCCAACTGTCCACAATTCCAATGGACCCAAACCACTTCCCATTCATCCCACTGTCCACAATCCCAATGGACCCAAACCCCTTCCCATTCACTCCCACTGTCCACAATCCCAATGGACCCAAACCAATTCCCATTCACTCCCAATATTCACAATCCCAATGGACCCAAACCCCTTCCCATTCACTCCCACTGTCCGCTATCCCAATGGACATGAACCACTTCCCATTCACTCCCACTGTCGATAATCCCAATGGACCCAAACCTCTTCCCATTAACTCCCACTGTCCACAGTAACAATGGACCCAAATCCCTTCCCATTCACTGCCACTCTCCACACTTCCAATAGACCCAAAACCCTTCCCATTCACTCCCACTATCCACAATACCAATGGAACCAAACCCCTTCCCTTTCACTCCCAATGTCCACAATCCCAATGGACACAAAGCCCTTCCCATTCACTCCCACTGTCCACAATCGAAATGGACACAAACTGCTTCCCATTCACTCCCACTGTCCACAATCCCAATGGACCCAACCCCCTTCCCATTCACTCGCGCTGTCCACAAACCCATTGGACCCAAACCCCTTCCCATTCACCCCCTCTGTCCACAAGCCCAATGGAAACAAACCCCCTCCCATTCACTCCCAACATCCAAATTTCCAATGAACCCAAAACCATTCCAAATCACTCCCACTGTCAACAATCCCGATGGAAACAATCCCCTTCCCATTAGCTCCCGCTGTCAACAAACCCAATGGACACAAACCCCTTCCGATTCACTCCCAATGTCCAAATTTCAAATGGACCCAAAACCTTTCCCAATCACTCCCACTGTCCACTATCCCGATGGAAAGAATCCCCTTGCCATTCACTCCCACAGTCCACAATCCCAATGGAACCAAACCTGTTCACATTCACTCCCACAGTTCACAATCGTAATGTAACCAAACCCCTTCCCATTCACTCCCACTGTCCACAATACCAAAGGACCCAAACCCCTTCCCATTCACTCCCATTGTACACAATCCCAATGGACCCAAACCCCTTCCCATTCAAATCCACTGTCCACAATTTCAATGGACCCAAACCACTTCCCATTCACTCCCATTGTCCACAATCCCAATGGACCCAAATCACTTCCCATTCACTCCCACTGTCCACAATCCCAATGGATACAAACCCCTGATCATTCACTCCCACTTTCCACAATCCCAATGGGCACAAACCACTTCCCACTCACTCCCACTGTCCACAATCCCAATGGACCCAAACTCCATACCATTCACTCCCACTGTCCACAATTCCAATGGAACCAAACCCCTTCCCATTCACTCCCACTGTCCACAATCCACAAGGACGCAAACCTGTTCCCATTCACTCCCACTGTCCACAATCCCAATGGACCCAACCCCTTCCCATGCACTTCAACTGTCCACAATCCCAATGGGCCTAAACCACTTCCCATTCACCCCCTCTGTCCACAATCCCAATGGGCCCAAACCCCTTCCAATTCACTCCCGCTGTCCCCAAACCCAATGGACATAAACCCCTTCCGATTCACTCCCAATGTCCAAATTTCAAATGGACCCAAAACCCTTCCCAATCACTCCCACTGTCCACTATCCCGATGGAAAGAATCCCCTTCCCATTCACTCCCACAGTCCACATTCCAATGGAAACAAAACTGTTCCCATTCACTCCCACAGTTCACAATCGTAATGGACCCAAACCCCTTCCCATTCACTCCCAGTGTCCACAATCCCAAAGGACCCAAACCCCTTCCCATTCACTCCCTCTGTACACAATACCAATGGACCCAAACCCCTTCGCATTCATTCCCACTGTCCTCAATTTCAATGGACCCAAACCACTTCCGATTCAATCCCATTGTACACAATCCCAATGCACCCAAATCCCTTCCCATTCACTCCCACTGTCCACAATCCCAATGGACCCAAACCCCTTCCCATTCATTCCCACTGTCCACAATCCCATTGGAACCAAACCCCTTACCATTCATTCCCACTATCCACTATCCTAATGGACCCAAAACCCTTCACATTCACTACCAATGTCCACCATCCCAATGGACCCAATATCCTTCCCATTCACTCCCACTGTCCACAATCCCAATGGACTCAAACAACTTCCCATTCACTCCCACTGTCCAAAATCCCAATGGATCCAAACCCCTTATCATTCACTCCCACTGTCCACAATCCCAATGGGCACAAAACACTTCCCACTCACTCCCACTGTCCACAATCCCAATGGACCCAAACCCATTACCATTAACTCCCACTGTCCACAATTCTAATGGACCCAAACACCTTTCCATTCACTCCCACTGTCCACAATCCACAAGGACGCAAACCTGTTCCCATTAACTCCCACTGTCCACAATCCCAATGGACCCAAACCACTTCCCATTCACTCCCGCACTACACAAACCCAATAGACCCAAACCCCTTCACATTCGCTCCCACTGTACACGATCCCAATGGACCCAAACCCCTTCCCATTCACTCCCACTGTCCACAATCCCAATGGAGCCAAACCCCTTCCCATTCACTTCCACTGTCCACAATCCCAATGGAATCAAACCCCTTTCCATTCACTCCCGCAATACACAAAGCCAATGGACCCAAACCCCTTCCCATTCACTCCCACTGTACACAACCCCAATGGACCCAATCCCCTTCCCATTCACTCCCACTGTCCACAATCCCATTGGAACCAAACCCCTTACCATTCATTCCCACTGTCCACTATCCTAATGGACCCAAAACCCTTCACATTCACTCCCAGTGTCCACAATCCCAAAGGACCCAAACCCCTTCCCATTCACTCCCTCTGTACACAATACCAATGGACCCAAACCCCTTCGCATTCATTCCCACTGTCCTCAATTTCAATGGACCCAAACCACTTCCGATTCAATCCCATTGTACACAATCCCAATGGACCCAAATCCCTTCCCATTCACTCCCACTGTCCAAAATCCCAATGGACCCAAACCCCTTTCCATTCATTCCCACTGTCCACAATCCCATTGGAACGAAACCCCTTACCATTCATTCCCACTGTCCACTATCCTAATGGACTCAAAACCCTTCACATTCACTACCAATGTCCACCATCCCAATGGACCCAATATCCTTCCCATTCACTCCCACTGTCCACAATCCCAATGGACTCAAACCACTTCCCATTCACTCCCACTGTCCAAAATCCCAATGGACCCAAACCGCTTACCATTCACTCCAACTGTCCACAATTCCAATGGACCCAAACCACTTCCCATTCATCCCACTGTCCACAATCCCAATGGACCCAAACCCCTTCCCATTCACTCCCACTGTCCGCTATCCCAATGGACATGAACCACTTCCCATTCACTCCCACTGTCGATAATCCCAATGGACCCAAACCCCTTCCCATTAACTCCCACTGTCCACAGTAACAATGGACCCAAATCCCTTCCCATTCACTCCCACTGTCCGCAATCCCAATGGACCCAAACCCCTTCGCGTTCACTCCCACTGTCCAGAATCCCAATGGACCCAAACCCCTTCCCATTCACTCCCACTGTCCACAATCCCAATGGACCCAAGCTCCTTCCCATTCACTCCCACTGCCCACAAACCCAATGGACCTAAACCGCTTCCCATTCACTCCCACTGTCCACAATCCCAATGGAACCAAACCGCTTCCCATTCACTCCCACAGTCCACAATCACAATGGAACCAAACACCTTCCCATTCACTCCCACTGTCCACATTCCAATGGACCCAAACCGCTTACCATTCACTCCAACTGTCCACAATTCCAATGGACCCAAACCACTTCCCATTCATCCCACTGTCCACAATCCCAATGGACCCAAACCCCTTCCCATTCACTCCCATTGTCCACAATCCCAATGGACCCAAACAAATTCCCATTCACACCCAATGTTCACAATCCCAATGGACCCAAACCCCTTCCCATTCACTCCCACTGTCCGCTATCCCAATGGACATGAACCACTTCCCATTCACTCCCACTGTCGATAATCCCAATGGACCCAAACCCCTTCCCATTAACTCCCACTGTCCACAGTAACAATGGACCCAAATCCCTTCCCATTCACTCCCACTGTCCACAATCCCAATGGACACAAACCCCTTTCAATTCACTCCCACTGTCCACAATCCCAATGGACGCTAACCCCTTCCCATTCACTCCCGCTGTCCACAATCCCAATGGAACCAAACCCCTTCCCATTCACTCCCACAGTCCACAATCCCAATGGACCCAAACCCCTTCCCATTCACTCCCGCTTTCCACAATTCCAATGGACCCAAACCACTTCCCATTCACAACCACTGTCCACAATCCCAATGGAGCCAAACCCCTTCCCATTCACTCCCACTGACCACAGTAACAATGGAGCCAAATCCCATCCCATTCACTCGCACTGTCCACAATCCCAATGGACCCAAACCCATTTCCATTCACTCCCAGTGTCCAAAATCCCAATGGACCCTAACCCCTTCCCATTCACTCCCACTGTCCACAATCCCAATGGACCCAAACCCCTTCCCATGCACTCCCACTGTCCACAATCCCAATGGACCCAAAACACTTCCCATTCACTCCCACTGTCCACGATCCCAATGGACCCAAAACACTTCCCATTCACTCCCACTGTCCACAAACCCAATGGACCCAAACACATTCCGATTCACTCCCGCTGTCCACAAACCCAATGGACCCAAACCCATTCCAATTCAATCCCGCTGTCCACAAACCCAATGGACCCAAACCACTTCCCATTCACTCCCACTGTCCATGATCCAAATGTAACCAAAACCCTTGCCATTCACTCCAAATGTCCACAATCCCAATGGACCCAAACCCCTTCCCATTCACTCCCACTGTCCACAATCCCAATTGACACAAATCCCTTCTCATTCACTCCCACTGTCCACAATCTGAATGGACCCAAACCCCTTCCCATTCACTCCCACTGTCCACAATCCCAATGGAACCAAACCCCTTCCCATTCATTCCCGCTGTCCACAAACCCATTGGACCCAAAACCCTTACCATTCACTCCCAATGTCCAAATTTCCAATGGACCCAAAACCCTTCCAAATCACTCCAACTGTCCGCAATCCCGATGGAAATAATCCCCTTCCCATTCACTACCACTGTCCACAATCCCAATGGACCCAAACCCCTTCACATTCACTCCCGCACTACACAAACCCAATGGACCCAAACACCTTCCCATTCGCTCCCACTGTACACAATCCCAATGGAACCAAATCCCTTCCCATTCACTCCCACTGTCCACAATCCCAATGGAGCCAAACCCCTTCCCATTCACTTCCACTGTCCACAATCCCAATGGAACCAAACCCCTTTCCATTCACTCCCGCACTACACAAAGCCAATGGACCCAAACCCCTTCCCATTCACTCCAACTTTACACAACCCCAAAGGACCCAAACCCCTTCCCATTCAGTCCCACTGTCCACAATCCCAATGGACCCAAACCCCTTCCCATTCACTGCCATTCTCCACACTTCCAATAGACCCAAAACCCTTCCCATTCACTCCCACTATCCACAATACCAATGGAACCAAACCCCTTCCCTTTCACTCCCAATGTCCACAATCCCAATTCACCCAAACCCCTTCCCATTCACTCCCACTGTCCACAATCCCAATGGACACAAAGCCCTTCCCATTCACTCACACTGTCCACAATAGAAATGGACACAAACTGCTTCCCATTCACCCCCTCTGTCCACAAGCCCAGTGGAAACAAACCCCCTTCCATTCACTCCCAACATCCAAATTTCCAATGAACCCAAAACCCTTCCAAATCACTCCCACTGTCAACAATCCCGATGGAAACAATCCCCTTCCCATTAGCTCCCGCTGTCAACAATCCCAATGGACACAAACCCCTTCCGATTCACTCCCAATGTCCAAATTTCAAATGGACCCAAAACCCTTCCCAATCACTCCCACTGTCCACTATCCCGATGGAAAGAATCCCCTTCCCATTCACTCCCACAGTCCACAATCCCAATGGAACCAAACCTGTTCACATTCACGCCCATAGTTCACTATCGTAATGTACCCAAACCCCTTCCCATTCACTCCCACTGTCCACAATACCAAAGGACCCAAACCCCTTCCCATTCACTCCCATTGTACACAATCCCAATGGACCCAAACCCCTTCCCATTCAATCCCACTGTCCACAATTTCAATGGACCCAAACCACTTCCCATTCACTCCCATTGTCCACAATCCCAAAGGACCCAAATCACTTCCCATTCACTCCCACTGTCCACAATCCCAATGGATACAAACCCCTGATCATTCACTCCCACTTTCCACAATCCCAATGGGCACAAACCACTTCCCACTCACTCCCACTGTCCACAATCCCAATGGACCCAAACTCCTTACCATTCACTCCCACTGTCCACAATTCCAATGGACCCAAACCCCTTCCCATTCACTCCCACTGTCCACAATCCACAAGGACGCAAACCTGTTCCCATTCACTCCCACTGTCCACAATCCCAATGGACCCAAACCCCTTCCCATGCACTCCAACTGTCCACAATCCCAATGGGCCTAAACCCCTTCCCATTCACCCCCTCTGTCCACAATCCCAATGGGCCCAAACCCCTTCCAATTCACTCCCGCTGTCCACAAACCCAATGGACATAAACCCCTTCCGATTCACTCCCAATGTCCAAATTTCAAATGGACCCAAAACCCTACCCAATCACTCCCACTGTCCACTATCCCGATAGAAAGAATCCCCTTCCCATTCACTCCCACAGTCCACAATCCAATGGAAACAAAACTGTTCCCATTCACTCCCACAGTTCACAATCGTAATGGACCCAAACCCCTTCCCATTCACTCCCAGTGTCCACAATCCCAAAGGACCCAAACCCCTTCCCATTCACTCCCACTGTACACAATACCAATGGACCCAAACCCCTTCGCATTCATTCCCACTGTCCTCAATTTCAATGGACCCAAACCACTTCCGATTCAATCCCATTGTACACAATCCCAATGGACCCAAATCCCTTCCCATTCACTCCCACTGTCCACAATCCCAATGGACCCAAACCCCTTCCCATTCATTCCCACTGTCCACAATCCCATTGGAACGAAACCCCTTACCATTCATTCCCACTGTCCACTATCCTAATGGACCCAAAACCCTTCACATTCACTACCAATGTCCACCATCCCAATGGACCCAATATCCTTCCCATTCACTCCCACTGTCCACAATCCCAATGGACTCAAACCACTTCCCATTCACTCCCACTGTCCAAAATCCCAATGGACCCAAACCGCTTAACATTCACTCCAACTGTCCACAATTCCAATGGACCCAAACCACTTCCCATTCATCCCACTGTCCACAATCCCAATGGACCCAAACCCCTTCCCATTCACTCCCACTGTCCACAATCCCAATGGACCCAAACCAATTCCCATTCACTCCCAATATTCACAATCCCAATGGACCCAAACCCCTTCCCATTCACTCCCACTGTCCGCTATCCCAATGGACATGAACCACTTCCCATTCACTCCCACTGTCGATAATCCCAATGGACCCAAACCTCTTCCCATTAACTCCCACTGTCCACAGTAACAATGGACCCAAATCCCTTCCCATTCACTGCCACTCTCCACACTTCCAATAGACCCAAAACCCTTCCCATTCACTCCCACTATCCACAATACCAATGGAACCAAACCCCTTCCCTTTCACTCCCAATGTCCACAATCCCAATGGACACAAAGCCCTTCCCATTCACTCCCACTGTCCACAATCGAAATGGACACAAACTGCTTCCCATTCACTCCCACTGTCCACAATCCCAATGGACCCAACCCCCTTCCCATTCACTCGCGCTGTCCACAAACCCATTGGACCCAAACCCCTTCCCATTCACCCCCTCTGTCCACAAGCCCAATGGAAACAAACCCCCTCCCATTCACTCCCAACATCCAAATTTCCAATGAACCCAAAACCATTCCAAATCACTCCCACTGTCAACAATCCCGATGGAAACAATCCCCTTCCCATTAGCTCCCGCTGTCAACAAACCCAATGGACACAAACCCCTTCCGATTCACTCCCAATGTCCAAATTTCAAATGGACCCAAAACCTTTCCCAATCACTCCCACTGTCCACTATCCCGATGGAAAGAATCCCCTTGCCATTCACTCCCACAGTCCACAATCCCAATGGAACCAAACCTGTTCACATTCACTCCCACAGTTCACAATCGTAATGTAACCAAACCCCTTCCCATTCACTCCCACTGTCCACAATACCAAAGGACCCAAACCCCTTCCCATTCACTCCCATTGTACACAATCCCAATGGACCCAAACCTCTTCCCATTCAAATCCACTGTCCACAATTTCAATGGACCCAAACCACTTCCCATTCACTCCCATTGTCCACAATCCCAATGGACCCAAATCACTTCCCATTCACTCCCACTGTCCACAATCCCAATGGATACAAACCCCTGATCATTCACTCCCACTTTCCACAATCCCAATGGGCACAAACCACTTCCCACTCACTCCCACTGTCCACAATCCCAATGGACCCAAACTCCATACCATTCACTCCCACTGTCCACAATTCCAATGGAACCAAACCCCTTCCCATTCACTCCCACTGTCCACAATCCACAAGGACGCAAACCTGTTCCCATTCACTCCCACTGTCCACAATCCCAATGGACCCAACCCCTTCCCATGCACTTCAACTGTCCACAATCCCAATGGGCCTAAACCACTTCCCATTCACCCCCTCTGTCCACAATCCCAATGGGCCCAAACCCCTTCCAATTCACTCCCGCTGTCCACAAACCCAATGGACATAAACCCCTTCCGATTCACTCCCAATGTCCAAATTTCAAATGGACCCAAAACCCTTCCCAATCACTCCCACTGTCCACTATCCCGATGGAAAGAATCCCCTTCCCATTCACTCCCACAGTCCACATTCCAATGGAAACAAAACTGTTCCCATTCACTCCCACAGTTCACAATCGTAATGGACCCAAACCCCTTCCCATTCACTCCCAGTGTCCACAATCCCAAAGGACCCAAACCCCTTCCCATTCACTCCCTCTGTACACAATACCAATGGACCCAAACCCCTTCGCATTCATTCCCACTGTCCTCAATTTCAATGGACCCAAACCACTTCCGATTCAATCCCATTGTACACAATCCCAATGCACCCAAATCCCTTCCCATTCACTCCCACTGTCCACAATCCCAATGGACCCAAACCCCTTCCCATTCATTCCCACTGTCCACAATCCCATTGGAACCAAACCCCTTACCATTCATTCCCACTGTCCACTATCCTAATGGACCCAAAACCCTTCACATTCACTACCAATGTCCACCATCCCAATGGACCCAATATCCTTCCCATTCACTCCCACTGTCCACAATCCCAATGGACTCAAACAACTTCCCATTCACTCCCACTGTCCAAAATCCCAATGGATCCAAACCCCTTATCATTCACTCCCACTGTCCACAATCCCAATGGGCACAAAACACTTCCCACTCACTCCCACTGTCCACAATCCCAATGGACCCAAACCCATTACCATTAACTCCCACTGTCCACAATTCTAATGGACCCAAACACCTTTCCATTCACTCCCACTGTCCACAATCCACAAGGACGCAAACCTGTTCCCATTAACTCCCACTGTCCACAATCCCAATGGACCCAAACCACTTCCCATTCACTCCCGCACTACACAAACCCAATAGACCCAAACCCCTTCACATTCGCTCCCACTGTACACGATCCCAATGGACCCAAACCCCTTCCCATTCACTCCCACTGTCCACAATCCCAATGGAGCCAAACCCCTTCCCATTCACTTCCACTGTCCACAATCCCAATGGAATCAAACCCCTTTCCATTCACTCCCGCAATACACAAAGCCAATGGACCCAAACCCCTTCCCATTCACTCCCACTGTACACAACCCCAATGGACCCAATCCCCTTCCCATTCACTCCCACTGTCCACAATCCCATTGGAACCAAACCCCTTACCATTCATTCCCACTGTCCACTATCCTAATGGACCCAAAACCCTTCACATTCACTCCCAGTGTCCACAATCCCAAAGGACCCAAACCCCTTCCCATTCACTCCCTCTGTACACAATACCAATGGACCCAAACCCCTTCGCATTCATTCCCACTGTCCTCAATTTCAATGGACCCAAACCACTTCCGATTCAATCCCATTGTACACAATCCCAATGCACCCAAATCCCTTCCCATTCACTCCCACTGTCCACAATCCCAATGGACTCAAACCCCTTCCCATTCATTCCCACTGTCCACAATCCCATTGGAACCAAACCCCTTACCATTCATTCCCACTGTCCACTATCCTAATGGACCCAAAACCCTTCACATTCACTACCAATGTCCACCATCCCAATGGACCCAATATCCTTCCCATTCACTCCCACTGTCCACAATCCCAATGGACTCAAACAACTTCCCATTCACTCCCACTGTCCAAAATCCCAATGGATCCAAACCCCTTATCATTCACTCCCACTGTCCACAATCCCAATGGGCACAAAACACTTCCCACTCACTCCCACTGTCCACAATCCCAATGGACCCAAACCCATTACCATTAACTCCCACTGTCCACAATTCTAATGGACCCAAACACCTTTCCATTCACTCCCACTGTCCACATTCCACAAGGACGCAAACCTGTTCCCATTAACTCCCACTGTCCACAATCCCAATGGACCCAAACCACTTCCCATTCACTCCCGCACTACACAAACCCAATAGACCCAAACCCCTTCACATTCGCTCCCACTGTACACGATCCCAATGGACCCAAACCCCTTCCCATTCACTCCCACTGTCCACAATCCCAATGGAGCCAAACCCCTTCCCATTCACTTCCACTGTCCACAATCCCAATGGAATCAAACCCCTTTCCATTCACTCCCGCAATACACAAAGCCAATGGACCCAAACCCCTTCCCATTCACTCCCACTTTACACAACCCCAATGGACCCAATCCCCTTCCCATTAAATCCCACTGTCCACAATCCCAATGGACCCAAACCCCTTCCCATTCACTCACAATCTCCAAACTTCCAATAGACTCGAACCCGTTCCCATTCACTCCCACTATCCACGATCCCAATGGAATCAAACCCCTTCCCTTTCACTACCACTGTCCACAATCCCAATGCACCCAAACCCCTTCCCATTCACTCCCACTGTCCACAATCCCAATGGACCCTAACCACTTCCCATTCACTCCCACTGTCCACAATCCCAATGGACCCAAACCCCTTCCCATTCACTCGCGCTATCCACAAACCCATTGGACCCAAACCCCTTCGCATTCACCCCCTCTGTCCACAATCCCAATGGACACAAAACCCTTCCAATTCACTCCCAATATCGAAATTTCCAATGGACCCAAAACCCTTCCAAATCACTCCCACTGTCAACAATCCCGTTGGAAACAATCCCCTTCCCAATCACTCCCACTGTCCACTATCCCGATGGAAAGAATCCCCTTCCCATTCACTCCCACAGTCCACATTCCAATGGAAACAAAACTGTTCCCATTCACTCCCACAGTTCACAATCGTAATGGACCCAAACCCCTTCCCATTCACTCCCAGTGTCCACAATCCCAAAGGACCCAAACCCCTTCCCATTCACTCCCTCTGTACACAATACCAATGGACCCAAACCCCTTCGCATTCATTCCCACTGTCCTCAATTTCAATGGACCCAAACCACTTCCGATTCAATCCCATTGTACACAATCCCAATGCACCCAAATCCCTTCCCATTCACTCCCACTGTCCACAATCCCAATGGACCCAAACCCCTTCCCATTCATTCCCACTGTCCACAATCCCATTGGAACCAAACCCCTTACCATTCATTCCCACTGTCCACTATCCTAATGGACCCAAAACCCTTCACATTCACTACCAATGTCCACCATCCCAATGGACCCAATATCCTTCCCATTCACTCCCACTGTCCACAATCCCAATGGACTCAAACAACTTCCCATTCACTCCCACTGTCCAAAATCCCAATGGATCCAAACCCCTTATCATTCACTCCCACTGTCCACAATCCCAATGGGCACAAAACACTTCCCACTCACTCCCACTGTCCACAATCCCAATGGACCCAAACCCATTACCATTAACTCCCACTGTCCACAATTCTAATGGACCCAAACACCTTTCCATTCACTCCCACTGTCCACAATCCACAAGGACGCAAACCTGTTCCCATTAACTCCCACTGTCCACAATCCCAATGGACCCAAACCACTTCCCATTCACTCCCGCACTACACAAACCCAATAGACCCAAACCCCTTCACATTCGCTCCCACTGTACACGATCCCAATGGAACCAAACCCCTTCCCATTCACTCCCACTGTCCACAATCCCAATGGAGCCAAACCCCTTCCCATTCACTTCCACTGTCCACAATCCCAATGGAATCAAACCCCTTTCCATTCACTCCCGCAATACACAAAGCCAATGGACCCAAACCCCTTCCCATTCACTCCCACTGTACACAACCCCAATGGACCCAATCCCCTTCCCATTCACTCCCACTGTCCACAATCCCATTGGAACCAAACCCCTTACCATTCATTCCCACTGTCCACTATCCTAATGGACCCAAAACCCTTCACATTCACTCCCAGTGTCCACAATCCCAAAGGACCCAAACCCCTTCCCATTCACTCCCTCTGTACACAATACCAATGGACCCAAACCCCTTCGCATTCATTCCCACTGTCCTCAATTTCAATGGACCCAAACCACTTCCGATTCAATCCCATTGTACACAATCCCAATGCACCCAAATCCCTTCCCATTCACTCCCACTGTCCACAATCCCAATGGACTCAAACCCCTTCCCATTCATTCCCACTGTCCACAATCCCATTGGAACCAAACCCCTTACCATTCATTCCCACTGTCCACTATCCTAATGGACCCAAAACCCTTCACATTCACTACCAATGTCCACCATCCCAATGGACCCAATATCCTTCCCATTCACTCCCACTGTCCACAATCCCAATGGACTCAAACAACTTCCCATTCACTCCCACTGTCCAAAATCCCAATGGATCCAAACCCCTTATCATTCACTCCCACTGTCCACAATCCCAATGGGCACAAAACACTTCCCACTCACTCCCACTGTCCACAATCCCAATGGACCCAAACCCATTACCATTAACTCCCACTGTCCACAATTCTAATGGACCCAAACACCTTTCCATTCACTCCCACTGTCCACAATCCACAAGGACGCAAACCTGTTCCCATTAACTCCCACTGTCCACAATCCCAATGGACCCAAACCACTTCCCATTCACTCCCGCACTACACAAACCCAATAGACCCAAACCCCTTCACATTCGCTCCCACTGTACACGATCCCAATGGACCCAAACCCCTTCCCATTCACTCCCACTGTCCACAATCCCAATGGAGCCAAACCCCTTCCCATTCACTTCCACTGTCCACAATCCCAATGGAATCAAACCCCTTTCCATTCACTCCCGCAATACACAAAGCCAATGGACCCAAACCCCTTCCCATTCACTCCCACTGTACACAACCCCAATGGACCCAATCCCCTTCCCATTAAATCCCACTGTCCACAATCCCAATGGACCCAAACCCCTTCCCATTCACTCACAATCTCCAAACTTCCAATAGACTCGAACCCGTTCCCATTCACTCCCACTATCCACGATCACAATGGAACCAAACCCCTTCCCTTTCACTACCACTGTCCACAATCCCAATGCACCCAAACCCCTTCCCATTCACTCCCACTGTCCACAATCCCAATGGACCCTAACCACTTCCCATTCACTCCCACTGTCCACAATCCCAATGGACCCAAACCCCTTCCCATTCACTCGCGCTATCCACAAACCCATTGGACCCAAACCCCTTCGCATTCACCCCCTCTGTCCACAATCCCAATGGACACAAAACCCTTCCAATTCACTCCCAATATCGAAATTTCCAATGGACCCAAAACCCTTCCAAATCACTCCCACTGTCAACAATCCCGTTGGAAACAATCCCCTTCACATTAACTCCCACTGTCCACAATCCCAATGGACACAAACCTGTTCCCATTCACTCCCACTGTCCACAATCCCAATGGACCCAAAACCCTTCCCATTCACTCCAACTGTCCACAATCCCAAAGGACCCAAACCCCTTCCCATTCACTCCCACTGTTCACAATCCCAATGGAAACAAACTCATTCCCATTCACTCCCAATGTCCACGATCCCATACGACTCAAACCCCTTCCCATTCACTCCCGCTGTCGACAAATCCAATGGACCTAAACCACTTCCCATTCACTCCCACTGTCCACAATCCCAATGGACATAAACCCCTTCCGATTCACTCCCAATGTCCAAATTTCAAATGGACCCAAAACCCTTCCCAATCACTCCCACTGTCCACTATCCCAATTGAAAGAATCCCCTTCCCATTCACTCCCACAGTCCACAATCACAATGGAACCAAACCTGTTCCCATTCACTCCCACAGTTCACAATCGTAATGGACCCAAACCCCTTCCCATTCACTCCCACTGTCCACAATACCAAAGGACCCAAACCCCTTCCCATTCACTCCAACTGTACACAATCCCAATGCACAAAAACCCCTTCCCATTCAATCCCACTATCCGCAATTTCAATGGTCCCAAACCACTTCCCATTCACTCCCATTGTCCACAATCCCAATGGACACAAACCCCTTCCCATTCACTCCAACTGTCCACAATCCCAAAGGACCCAAAACCCTTCCCATTCACTCCAACTGTACACAATCCCAATGGAAACAAACTCATTCCCATTCACTCCCACTGTCCACAATCCCAATGGAAACAAACTCATTCCCATTCACTCCCACTGTCCACAATCCCAATGGAAACAAACTCATTCCCATTCACTCCCACTGTCCACGATCCCATATGACTCAAACCCCTTCCCATTCACTCCCGCTGTCCACAATCCCAATGGACACAAACCCCATCACATTCACTCCCACTGTCCACAATCCCAATGGACACAAATCCCTTCCCATTCACTCGCGCTGTCCACAAACCCAATGGACCCAAACGCCTTCCCATTCACTCCCACTGTCCACTATCCCAATGGAACCAAACCACTTCCCATTCACTCCCACTGTCCACAAAACCATTCGCATTCACTCCCACTGTCCACAATCCCAATGGACCCAAACCACTTCCCATTCACTCCCACTGTCCACAATCCCAATGGGCCCAAACCCCTTCCAATTCACTCCCGCTGTCCACAAACCCAATGGACATAAATCCCTTCCGATTCACTCCCAATGTCCAAATTTCAAATGAACCCAAAACCCTTCCCAATCACTCCCACTGTCCACTATCCCGATGGAAAGAATCCCCTTCCCATTCACTCCCACAGTCCACAATCCCAATGGAACCAAACCTGTTCCCATTCACTCCCACAGTTCAAAATCGTAATGGACCCAAACCCCTTCCCATTCACTCCCACTGTCCACAATACCAAAGGACCCAAACCCCTTCCCATTCACTCCCACTGTACACAATCCCAATGGACCCAAACCCCTTCCCATTCAATACCACTATCCACAATTTCAATGGACCCAAACCACTTCCCATTCACTCCCATTGTCCACAATCCCAATGGACCCAAACCCCTTCCCATTCACTCCCACTGTCCACAATCCCAATGGACCCAAACACCTTCCCATTCACTCCCACTGTCCACAATCCCATTGGAACCAAACCCCTTCCCATTCACTCCCACTGTCCACTATCCTAATGGACCCAAAACCCTTCCCTTTCACTACCAATGTCCACCATCCCAATCGACCCAATATCCTTCCCATTCACTCCCGCTGTCCACAAACCCATTCGACACTAACCCCTTCCCATTCACTCACAATGTCCACAATCCCAATGGACTCAAACCACTTCCCATTCACTCCCACTGTCCATAATCCTAATGGATCCAAACCCCTTATCATTCACTCCCATTGTCCACAATCCCAATGGGCACAAGCCACTTCCCACTCACTCCCACTGTCCAAAATCCCAATGGACCCAAACCCCTTACCATTCACTCCCACTGTCCACAATCCCAATGGACCCAAAACCCTTCCAATTCACTCCCACTGTCCACAATCCACAAGGACGCAAACCTGTTCCCATTCACTCCCACTGTCCACAATCCCAATGGACCCAAACCCCTTCCCATTCACTCCTGCACTACACAAACCCAGTGGACCCAAACCCCTTCCCATTCGCTCCCACTGTACACGATCCCAATGGACCCAAACCCCTTCCCATTCACTCCCACTGTCCACAATCCCAATGGAGCCAAACCCCATCCCTTTCACTCCCACTGTACACAATCCCAATGGATCCAAACCCCTTCCCATTCACTCCCACTGTCCACAAACCCAATGGGCACAAGCCACTTCCCACTCACTCCCACTGTCCACAATCCCAATGGACCCAAACCCCTTACCATTCACTCCCACTGTCCACAATCCCAATGGACCCAAACCCCTTCCCATTCACTCCCACTGTCCACAATCCCCAAGGACGCAAACCTGTTCCCATTCACTCACACTGTCCACAATCCCAAGGGAACCAAACCACTTCCCATTCACACCCGCACTACACAGACCCAATGGACCCAAACCCCTTCCCATTCGCTCCCACTGTCCACAATCCCAATGGAGCCAAACCCCGTCCCCTTCACTTCCACTGTCCACAATCCCAATGGAATCAAACCCCTTTCCAATCACTCCCGCAATACACAAAGCCAATGGACCCAAACCTCTTCCCATTCACTCCCACTGTACACAACCCCAAAGGACCCAAACCCCTTCCCATTCAATCCCACTATCCACAATTTCAATGAACCCAAACCACTTCCCATTCACTCCCATTGTCCACAATCCCAATGGACCCATAACCCGTCCCATTCACTCCCACTGTCCACAATCCCAATGGAGCCAAACCCCGTCCCCTTCACTTCCACTGTCCACAATCCCAATGGAATCAAACCCCTTTCCAATCACTCCCGCAATACACAAAGCCAATGGACCCAAAACTCTTCCCATTCACTCCCACTGTACACAACCCCAAAGGACCCAAACCCCTTCCCATTCACTCCCACAGTTCACAATCGTAATGGACACAAACCCCTTCCCATTCACTCCCACTGTCCACAATACCAATGGACCCAAACCCCTTCCCTTTCACTCCCACTGTCCACAATCCCAATGCACCCAAACCCCTTCCCATTCACTCCCACTGTCCACAATCCCAATGGACACAAACCACTTCCCATTCACTCCCACTGTCCACAATCGAAATGGACCCAAACCCTTTCCCATTTACTCGCGCTGTCCACAAATCCATTGGCCCTAAACCCCTTCCCATTCACTCCCACTGTCCACAATCCCAATGGACCCAAACCCCTTCCCATTCACTCGCGCTCTCCACAAACCCATTGGACCCAAACCGCTTCGCATTCACCCCCTCTGTCCACAATCCCAATGGACACAAACCCCTTCCAATTCACTCCCAATATCCAAATTTCAAATGGACCCAAAACCCTTCAAAATCACTCCCACTGTCAACAATCCCGTTGGAAACAATCCCCGTCCCATTAACTCCCACTGTCCACAATACCAAAGGACCCAAACCCCTTCCCATTCACTCCCAGTGTATACAATCCCAATGGACACAAACCCCTTCCCATTCAATCCCACTATCCGCAATTTCAATGGTCCCAAACCACTTCGCATTCACTCCCACTGTACACAACCCCAAAGGACCCAAACACCCTCCCATTCAATCCCACTATCCACAATTTCATTGGACACAAACCCCTTCCCATTCACTCCCACTGTCCACAATACCAAAGGACCCAAACCCCTTCCCTTTCACTCCCACTGTCCACAATCCCAATGCACCCAAACCCCTTCCCATTCACTCCCACTGTCCACAATCCCAATGGACACAAAACACTTCCAATTCACTCCCACTGTCCACAATCGAAATGGACCCAAACCCTTTCCCATTTACTCGCGCTGTCCACAAATCCATTGGCCCTAAACCCCTTCCCATTCACTCCCACTGTCCACAATCCCAATGGACCCAAACCCCTTCCCATTCACTCGTGCTCTCCACAAACCCATTGGACCCAAACCCCTTCGCATTCACCCCCTCTGTCCACAATCCCAATGGACACAAACCCCTTCCAATTCACTCCCAATATCCAAATTTCCAATGGACCCAAAACCCTTCCAAATCACTCCCACTGTCAACAATCCCGCTGGAAACAATCCCCTTCCCATTAACTCCCACTGTCCACAATCCCAATGGACCCAAACCTGTTCCCATTCACTCCCACTGTCCACAATCCCAATGGACCCAAACCCCTTCCCATTCACTCCAACTGCCCACAATCCCAAAGGACCCAAACCCCTTCCCATTCACTCCCACTGTTCACAATCCCAATGGAAACAAACTCATTCCCATTCACTCCCAATGTCCACGATCCCATATGACTCAAACCCCTTCCCATTCACTCCCGCTGTCGACAAATCCAATGGACCTAAACCACTTCCCATTCACTCCCACTGTCCACAATCCCAATGGACATAAACCCCTTGCGATTCACTCCCAATGTCCAAATTTCAAATGGACCCAAAACCCTTCCCAATCACTCCCACTGTCCACTATCCCGATTGAAAGAATCCCCTTCCCATTCACTCCCACAGTCCACAATCACAATGGAACCAAACCTGTTCCCATTCACTCCCACAGTTCACAATCGTAATGGACCCAAACCCCTTCCCATTCACTCCCACTGTCCACAATACCAAAGGACCCAAACCCCTTCCCATTCACTCCCACTGTACACAATCCCAATGGACACAAACCCCTTCCCATTCAATCCCACTATCCGCAATTTCAATGGTCCCAAACCACTTCCCATTCACTCCCATTGTCCACAATCCCAATGGACCCAAACCCCTTCCCATTCACTCCAACTGTCCACAATCCCAAAGGACCCAAACCCCTTCCCATTCACTCCAACTGTACACAATCCCATTGGAAACAAACTCATTCCCATTCACTCCCACTGTCCACAATCCCAATGGAAACAAACTCATTCCCATTCACTCCCACTGTCCACGATCCCTTATGACTCAAACCCCTTCCCATTCACTCCCGCTGTCGACAAATCCAATGGACCCAAACCCCTTCCCATTCACTCCCACTGTCCACAATCCCAATGGACACAAATCCCTTCCCATTCACTCCCGCTGTCCACAATCCCAATGGACAAAAACCCCTTCTCATTCACTCCCACTGTCCACAATCCCAATGGACACAAATCCCTTCCCATTCACTCCCGCTGTCCACAAATCCAATGGTCCCAAACGCCTTCCCATTCACTCCCACTGTTAACTATCCCAATGGAACCAAACCACTTCCCATTCACTCCCACTGTCCTCAAAACCCTTCGCATTCACTCCCACTGTCCACAATCCCAATGGACCCAAACCACTTCCCATTCACTCCCACTGTCCACAATCCCAATGGGCCCAAACCCCTTCCAATTCACTCCCGCTGTCCACAAACCCAATGGACATAAACCCCTTCCGATTCACTCCCAATGTCCAAATTTCAAATGGACCCAAAACCCTTCCCAATCACTCCCACTGTCCACTATCCCGATGGAAAGAATCCCCTTCCCATTCACTCCCACAGTCCACATTCCCAATGGAACCAAACCTGTTCCCATTCACTCCCTCAGTTCAAAATCGTAATGGACCCAAACCCCTTCCCATTCACTCCCACTGTCCACAATACCAAAGGACCCAAACCCTTTCCCATTCACTCCCACTGTACACAATCCCAATGGACCCAAACCCCTTCCCATTCAATCCCACTATCCACAATTTCAATGGACCCAAACCACTTCCCATTCACTCCCATTGTCCACAATCCCAATGGACCCAAACACCTTCCCATTCACTCCCACTGTCCACAATCCCATTGGAACCAAACCCCTTCCCATTCACTCCCACTGTCCACTATCCTAATGGACCCAAACCCCTTCCCTTTCATGACCAATGTCCACCATCCCAATGGACCCAATATCCTTCCCATTCACTCCCGCTGTCCACAAACCCATTCGACCCTAACCCCTTCCCATTCACTCACAATGTCCACAATCCCAATGGACTCAAACCACTTCCTATTCACTCCCACTGTCCATAATCCTAATGGATCCAAACCCCTTATCATTCACTCCCATTGTCCACAATCCCAATGGGCACAAGCCACTTCCCACTCACTCCCACTGTCCAAAATCCCAATGGACCCAAACCCGTTACCATTCACTCCCACTGTCCACAATCCCAATGGACCCAAACCCCTTCCCATTCACTCCCACTGTCCACAATCCACAAGGACGCAAACCTGTTCCCATTCACTCCCACTGACCACAATCCCAATGGACCCAAACCTCTTCCCATTCACTCCCACTGTACACAACCCCAAAGGACCCAAACCCCTTCCCATTCAATCCCACTATCCACAATTTCAATGGACCCAAACCACTTCTCATTCACTCCCATTGTCCACAATCCCAATGGACCCATACCCCTTCCCATTCACTCCCACTGTCCACAATCCCAATGGAGCCAAACCCCGTCCCCTTCACTTCCACTGTCCACAATCCGAATGGAATCAAATCCCTTTCCAATCACTCCCGCAATACACAAAGCCAATGGACCCAAACCACTTCCCATTCACGCCCACTGTACACAACCCCAAAGGACCCAAACCCCCTTCCATTCAATCCCACTATCCACAATTTCAATGGACCCAAAACCCTTCCCATTCACTCCCACTGTCCACAATCACAATGCAACCAAACCTGTTCCCATTCACTCCCACAGTTCACAATCGTAATGGACCCAAACCCCTTCCCATTCACTCCCACTGTCCACAATACCAAAGGACCCAAAACCCTTCCCATTCACTTCCACTGTCCACAATCCCAATGGACTCAAACCGTTTCCCATTCAATCCGACTATCCACAATTTCAATGGACCCAAACCACTTCCCATTCACTCCCATTGTCCACAATCCCAATGGACCCAAACCCCTTCCCATTCACTCCCACTGTCCACAATCCAAATGGACCCAAACCCCTTCCCATTCACTCCCACTGTCCACAATCCCAATGGACACAAATCCCTTCCCATTTACTCCCGCTGTCCACAAACCCAATGGACCCAAACGCCTTCCCATTCACTCGCACTGTCCACAATCCCAATGGAACCAAAGCACTTCCCATTCACTCCCACTGTCCACAAAACCCTTCACATTCACTCCCAATGTCCACAATCCCAATGGACCCAAACCACTTCCCATTCACTCCCACTGTCCACAATCCCAATGGGCCCAAACCCCTTCCAATTCTCTCCCGCTGTCCACAAACCCAATGGACATAAACCCCTTCCGATACACTCCCAATATCCAAATTTCAAATGAACCCAAAACCCTTCCCAATCACTCCCATTGTCCACTATCCCGATGGAAAGAATCCCCTTCCCATTCACTCCCACAGTCCACAATCACAATGGAACCAAACCTGTTCCCATTCACTCCCACAGTTCACAATCGTAATGGACACAAACCCCTTCCCATTCACTCCCACTGTCCACAATACCAAAGGACCCAAACCCCTTCCTATTCACTCCCACTGTACACAATCCAAATGGACCCAAACCCCTTCCCATTCAATCCCACTATCCACAATTTCAATGAACCCAAACCACTTCCCATTCACTCCCATTGTCCACAATCCCAATGGACCCATACCCCTTCCCATTCACTCCCGCTGTCCACAAACCCATTGGACCCTAACCCCTTACCATTCACTCCCACTCTCCACAATCCCAATGGACTCAAACCCCTTCCCATTTACTCCCACTGTCCACTATACTAACGGACCCAAACCGCTTCCCATTCACAACCAATGTCCACCATCCCAATGGACCCAATATCCTTCCCATTCACTCCCGCTGTCCACAAACCCATTGGACCCTAACCCCTTCCCATTCACTCCCACTGTCCACAATCCCAATGGACTCAAACCACTTCCCATTCACTCCCACTGTCCACAATCCCAATGGACCCAAACCACTTCCCATTCACTTCCGCACTACACAAACCCAAAGGACCCAAACCCCTTCCCATTCACTCCCATTGTACACGATCCCAATGGACCCAAACCCCTTCCCATTCACTCCCACTGTCCACAATCCCAATGGAGCCAAACCCCTTCCCATTCACTTCCACTGTCCACAATCCCAATGGAACCAAACACCTTTCCATTCACTCCTGCACTACACAAAGCCAATGGATCCGAACCCCTTCCCATTCACTCCCACTGTACACAAGCCCAAAGGACACAAACCCCTTCCCATTCACTCCCACTGTCCACAGTCCCAATGGACCCAAACCCCTTCCCATTCACTCCAACTCTCCACACTTACAATAGACTCAAACCCCTTCCCATTCACTCCCACTATCCACGATCCCAATGGAACCAAACCCCTTCCCTTTCACTCCCACTGTCCACAATCCCAATGCACCCAAACCCCTTCCCATTCACTCCCACTGTCCACAATCCCAATGGACACAAACCCCTTCCCATTTACTCACACTGTCCACAATCGAAATGGACCCAAAACGCTTCCCATTCACTCCCACTGTCCACAATCCAAATCGACCCAAACCCCTTCCCATTCACTCGCACTGTCCACAAATCCATTGGCCCTAAACGCCTTCCCATTCACTCCCACTGTCCACAATCCCAATGGACCCAAACCACTTCCCATTCACTCCCACTGTCCACAATCCCCAAGGGCCCAAACCCCTTCCCATTCACCCCCTCTGTCCACAATCCCAATGGGCCGAAACCCCTTCCCATTCACTCCCGCTGTCAACAAACTCAATGGACACAAACCCCTTCCCATTCACTCCCAATGTCCAAATTTCCAATGTACCCAAAACCCATCCCAGTCAGTCCCACTGTCCACAATACCATTGGAACCAAACCCCTTCCCATTCACTCCCACTGTCCACTATCCTAATGGACCCAAACCCCTTCCCATTCACTACCAATGTCCACCATCCCAATGGACCCAATATCCTTCCCATTCACTCCCGCTGTCCACAAACCCATTGGACCCTAACCCCTTCCCATTCACTCCCACTCTCCACAATCCCAATGGACTCAAACCCCTTCCCATTCACTCCCACTGTCCACTATCCTAATGGACCCAAACCCCTTCCCATTCACAACCAATGTCCACCATCCCAATGGACCCAATATCCTTCCCATTCACTCCCGCTGTCCACAAACCCATTGGACCCTAACCCTTCCCATTCACTCCCTTCTGTCCACAAACCCATTGGACCCTAACCCCTTCCCATTCACTCCCACTGTCCACAATCCCAATGGACTCAAACCACTTCCCATTCACTCCCACTGTCCACAAACCCAAAGGACCCAAACCCCTTCCCATTCACTCCCATTGTACACGATCCCAATGGACCCAAACCCCTTCCCATTCACTCCCACTGTCCACAATCCCAATGGAGCCAAACCCCTTCCCATTCACTTCCACTGTCCAAAATCCCAATGGAACAAAACCCCTTTCCATTCACTCCTGCACTACACAAAGCCAATGGATCCAAACCCCTTCCCATTCACTCCCACTGTACACAAGCCCAAAGGACACAAACCCCTTCCCATTCACTCCCACTGTCCACAGTCCCAATGGACGCAAACCCCTTCCCATTCACTCCAACTCTCCACACTTACAATAGACTCAAACCCCTTCCCATTCACTCCCACTATCCACGATCCCAATGGAACCAAACCCCTTCCCTTTCACTCCCACTGTCCACAATCCCAATGCACCCAAACCCCTTCCCATTCACTCCCACTGTCCACAATCCCAATGGACACAAACCCCTTCCCATTTACTCACACTGTCCACAATCGAAATGGACCCAAAACGCTTCCCATTCACTCCCACTGTCCACAATCCCAATCGACCCAAACCCCTTCCCATTCACTCGCACTGTCCACAAATCCATTGGCCCTAAACGCCTTCCCATTCACTCCCACTGTCCACAATCCCAATGGAACCAAACCTGTTCCCATTCACTCCCACAGTTCACAATCGTAATGGACACAAACCCCTTCCCATTCACTCCCACTGTCCACAATACCAAAGGACCCAAACCCCTTCCTATTCACTCCCACTGTACACAATCCAAATGGACCCAAACCCCTTCCCATTCAATCCCACTATCCACAATTTCAATGAACCCAAACCACTTCCCATTCACTCCCATTGTCCACAATCCCAATGGACCCATACCCCTTCCCATTCACTCCCGCTGTCCACAAACCCATTGGACCCTAACCCCTTACCATTCACTCCCACTCTCCACAATCCCAATGGACTCAAACCCCTTCCCATTTACTCCCACTGTCCACTATACTAACGGACCCAAACCGCTTCCCATTCACAACCAATGTCCACCATCCCAATGGACCCAATATCCTTCCCATTCACTCCCGCTGTCCACAAACCCATTGGACCCTAACCCCTTCCCATTCACTCCCACTGTCCACAATCCCAATGGACTCAAACCACTTCCCATTCACTCCCACTGTCCACAATCCCAATGGACCCAAACCACTTCCCATTCACTTCCGCACTACACAAACCCAAAGGACCCAAACCCCTTCCCATTCACTCCCATTGTACACGATCCCAATGGACCCAAACCCCTTCCCATTCACTCCCACTGTCCACAATCCCAATGGAGCCAAACCCCTTCCCATTCACTTCCACTGTCCACAATCCCAATGGAACCAAACACCTTTCCATTCACTCCTGCACTACACAAAGCCAATGGATCCGAACCCCTTCCCATTCACTCCCACTGTACACAAGCCCAAAGGACACAAACCCCTTCCCATTCACTCCCACTGTCCACAGTCCCAATGGACCCAAACCCCTTCCCATTCACTCCAACTCTCCACACTTACAATAGACTCAAACCCCTTCCCATTCACTCCCACTATCCACGATCCCAATGGAACCAAACCCCTTCCCTTTCACTCCCACTGTCCACAATCCCAATGCACCCAAACCCCTTCCCATTCACTCCCACTGTCCACAATCCCAATGGACACAAACCCCTTCCCATTTACTCACACTGTCCACAATCGAAATGGACCCAAAACGCTTCCCATTCACTCCCACTGTCCACAATCCAAATCGACCCAAACCCCTTCCCATTCACTCGCACTGTCCACAAATCCATTGGCCCTAAACGCCTTCCCATTCACTCCCACTGTCCACAATCCCAATGGACCCAAACCACTTCCCATTCACTCCCACTGTCCACAATCCCCAAGGGCCCAAACCCCTTCCCATTCACCCCCTCTGTCCACAATCCCAATGGGCCGAAACCCCTTCCCATTCACTCCCGCTGTCAACAAACTCAATGGACACAAACCCCTTCCCATTCACTCCCAATGTCCAAATTTCCAATGTACCCAAAACCCATCCCAGTCAGTCCCACTGTCCACAATACCATTGGAACCAAACCCCTTCCCATTCACTCCCACTGTCCACTATCCTAATGGACCCAAACCCCTTCCCATTCACTACCAATGTCCACCATCCCAATGGACCCAATATCCTTCCCATTCACTCCCGCTGTCCACAAACCCATTGGACCCTAACCCCTTCCCATTCACTCCCACTCTCCACAATCCCAATGGACTCAAACCCCTTCCCATTCACTCCCACTGTCCACTATCCTAATGGACCCAAACCCCTTCCCATTCACAACCAATGTCCACCATCCCAATGGACCCAATATCCTTCCCATTCACTCCCGCTGTCCACAAACCCATTGGACCCTAACCCTTCCCATTCACTCCCTTCTGTCCACAAACCCATTGGACCCTAACCCCTTCCCATTCACTCCCACTGTCCACAATCCCAATGGACTCAAACCACTTCCCATTCACTCCCACTGTCCACAAACCCAAAGGACCCAAACCCCTTCCCATTCACTCCCATTGTACACGATCCCAATGGACCCAAACCCCTTCCCATTCACTCCCACTGTCCACAATCCCAATGGAGCCAAACCCCTTCCCATTCACTTCCACTGTCCAAAATCCCAATGGAACAAAACCCCTTTCCATTCACTCCTGCACTACACAAAGCCAATGGATCCAAACCCCTTCCCATTCACTCCCACTGTACACAAGCCCAAAGGACACAAACCCCTTCCCATTCACTCCCACTGTCCACAGTCCCAATGGACGCAAACCCCTTCCCATTCACTCCAACTCTCCACACTTACAATAGACTCAAACCCCTTCCCATTCACTCCCACTATCCACGATCCCAATGGAACCAAACCCCTTCCCTTTCACTCCCACTGTCCACAATCCCAATGCACCCAAACCCCTTCCCATTCACTCCCACTGTCCACAATCCCAATGGACACAAACCCCTTCCCATTTACTCACACTGTCCACAATCGAAATGGACCCAAAACGCTTCCCATTCACTCCCACTGTCCACAATCCCAATCGACCCAAACCCCTTCCCATTCACTCGCACTGTCCACAAATCCATTGGCCCTAAACGCCTTCCCATTCACTCGCACTGTCCACAATCCCAATGGACCCAAACCACTTCCCATTCACTCCCACTGTCCACAATCCCAAAGGGCCCAAACCCCTTCCCATTCACCCCCTCTGTCCACAATCCCAATGGGCCGAAACCCCTTCCCATTCACTCCCGCTGTCAACAAACTCAATGGACACAAACCCCTTCCCATTCACTCCCAATGTCCAAATTTCCAATGTACCCAAAACCCTTCCCAGTCACTCCTAATGTCCACATTCAGGATGGAAATAAGCCCCTTCCCGTTCACTCCCACTGTGCACAATCCAAATGGACACAAACGTGTTCACATTCACTTCCACTGTCCACAATCCCAATGGACCCAAACCCCTTCCCATTCAGTCCAACTGTCCACAATCCCAATGGACCCAAACCCCTTCCCATTCACTCCCACTGTTCACAATCCCAATGGAAACAAACCCATTCCAATTCTGTCCCACTGTCCACAATCCCAATTGACCCAAACCCATTCCCATTCACTCCCACTCTCCTCACTTCCAATAGACCCAAACCCCTTCCCATTCACTCCCACTGTCCACAATCCCAATGGACCCAAACCACTACCCATTCGCTCCCACTGTCCACAATCCCAAAGGGCCCAAACCCCTTCCCATTCACCCACTCTGTCCACAATCCCAATGGGCCGAAACCCCTTCCCATTCATTCCCGCTGTCAACAAACCCAATGGACACAAACCCCTTCCCATTCACTCCCAATGTCCAAATTTCCAATGTACCCAAAACCCTTCCCAATCACTCCCAATGTCCACAATCCAGATGGAAATAAGCCCCTTCCCGTTCAATCCCACTGTGCACTATCCGAATGGACCCAAACATGTTCACATTCACTCCCACTGTCCACAATCCCAATGGACCCAAACCCCTTCCCATTCACTCCCACTGTTCACAATCCCAATGGAAACAAACCCATTCCCATTCTGTCCCACTGTCCACAATCCCAATTGACCCAAACCCCTTTCCATTCACTCCCGCTGTCCACAAACCCAATGGACCCAAACCCCTTCCCATTCACTTCCACTGTACACAATCCCAATGGACACAAACCCCTTCCCGTTCACTCCCGCTGTCCACAATCCCAATGGACCCAAACCCATTCCCATTCACTCCCGCTGTCCACACACACAATGGACCAAAACACCTTCCCATTAACCCCCTCTGCCCACAATCCCAATGGGCCCAAAGCCCTTCCCATTCACTCCCGCTGTCAACAAACCCAATGGACACAAACCCCTTCCCATTCACTCCCAATGTTCAAATTTCCAATGGACACTAAACCCTTCACAATCAATCCCACTGTCCACAATCCCCATGGAAACAATGCCCTTCCCATTCACTCCCAATGTCCACAATCCCAATGGACACAAACCTGTTCCCATTCACTCCCACTGTCCACAATCCCAATGGACCCAAACCCCCTCCCATTCACTCCCACTGTTCACAATCCCAATGGAAACAAACCCATTCCCATTCACTTCCACTGTCCACAATCCCAATTGACCCAAAAGCCCTTCCCAAACACTCCCGTTGTCCACAAACCCAATGGACCCAAACCCCTTCCCATTCACTCCCAATGTCCAAATTTCCAATGGACCCAAAACCCTTCCCAATCACTCCCACTGTTCACAATCCCGATGGAAACAATGCCCTTCCCATTCACTCCCACTGCCCACAACCCCAATGGACCCAAACCTGTTCCCATTCACTCCCACTGTTCACAATCCCAATGGACCCATACCCCTTCACAGTCACTCCCACTGTCTACAATCCCAAAGGACCCAAAACTGTTCCCATTCACTCCCACTGATCACAATCCCAATGGACGCAAACCCCTTCCCATTCACTCCCACACTACACAAACCCAATGGACCCAAACCCCTTCCGATTCGTTCCCACTGTACATGATCCCAATGGACCCAAAACCCTTCCCATTCACTCCCAATGTCCACAGTCCCAATGGACCCAAACCCCTTCCCATTCACTCCCACTGTCCAGAATCCCAATGGACAAAACCACTTCCCATTCACTCCCGCACTACACAAACCCAATGGACCCAAAACCCTTCACATTCACTCCCGCACTACACAATGCCAATGGACCCAAAACCCTTCCCATTCACTCCCAATGTCCACAGTCCCAATGGACCCAAACCCCTTCCCATTCAGTCACACTGTCCACAATCCCATTGACCCAAACCCCTTCCCATTCACTCCCACTGTCCACAATCACAATGGGCCCAAACCCCTTCCCATTCACTCCCACTCTCCACACTCCCAATGGACTCAAACCCCTTCCCATTCACTCCCACTATCCACAATCTCAATGGACCCAACCCCCTTCCCATTCACTCCCACTGTCCACAATCCCAATGGACCCAAACCCATTCCCATTCACTCCCACTGTCGACAATCCTAATGGACCCAAAGCCCTTCCCATTCACGCCCACTGTCCTCAATCCCAATGGATCCAAATCCATTCCCATTCACTCTCACTGTACACAATAACAATGGACCCAAACCCATTCCCATTCACTCCCACTGTCCATAATACTAATGGACCAAAAATCTTTCCCATTCACTCCCGCTGTCCGCAAACCCAATGGACCGAAACACCTTCCCATTCACTCCCACTGTCCACAATCCCAATGGACCCAAACACCTTCTCATTCACTCCCACTGTCCACAATCCCAATGGACAAAAAATCCCTTCCCATTCACTCCCACTGTCCACAATCCCAATGGAGCCAAACGCCGTCCCATTCACTCGTGCTGTCCACAAATCCATTGGCCCTAAAGCCCTTCCCATTCAGTCCCACTGTCCACAATCCCAATGGACACAAACCCCTTCCCATTCACTCCCACTGTCCATAATACTAATGGACCCAAACCCTTTCCCATTCACTCCCGCTGTCCACAAACCCAATGGACCAAAACACCATCCCATTCAATCCCACTGTCCAAAATCCCAATGGACCCAAACCCCTTCCCATTCACTCCCACTGTCCATAATACTAATGGACCCAAACCCTTTCCCATTCACTCCCGCTGTCCACAAACCCAATGGACCAAAACACCGTCCCATTCAATCCCACTGTCCACAATCCCAATGGACCCAAACCCCTTCCCATTCACTCCCACTGTCCACAATCCCAATGGACCCAAACCCCTTCCCATTCACTCCCACTGTGCACAATCCCAATGGACCCAAACCCCTTCCCGTTCACTCCCACTATCCACAATCCCAATGGACACAAACCCCTTCTCATTCACTCCCACTGTCCACAATCCCAATGGACACAAACCCCTTCACATTCACTCACACTGTCCACAATCCCAAGGGACACAAACCCCTTCACATTCAACACCCGCTGTCCACAAACCCAATGGACCCAAACCCCTTCCCATTCACTCCCTCTGTCCACAATCCCAATGGAACCAAACCCCTTCCCCTTCAGTCCCACTGTCCAAAATCCCAATGGGCCCAAACCCCTTCCCATTCACACCCTCTGTCCACAATCCCAATGGGCCCAAACCCCTTCGCATTCACTCCCGCTGTCCACAAACCCAATGGACACAAATCCCTTCCCATTCACTCCCAATGTCCAAATTTCCAATGGACCCAAAACCCTTCATAATCACTCCCATTGTCCACAATCCCGATGGAAACAATCCCCTTCCCATTCACTCCCAATGTCCACAATCCCAATGGACCCAAAGCCCTTCCCATTCACTCCAACTGTCCACAATCCCAATGGACCCAAACCCCTTCCCATTCACTCCCATTTTTCACAATCCCAATGGAAACAAACCCATTCCCATTTACTTCCACTGTCCACAATCCCAATTGACCCAAAAGCCCTTCCCAAACACTCCTGCTGTCCACAAACCCAATGGACCCAAACCCCTTCCGATTCGCTCCCACTGCACATGATCCCAATGGACCCAATATTCTTCCCATTCACTCCCAATGTCCACAATCCCAATGGACCCAAACCGCTTCTCATTCACTCCCACTGACCAGAATCCCAATGCACCCAAACCCCTTCCCATTCACTCCCACTGTCGACAATCCTAATGGACCCAAAGCCCTTCCCATTCACGCCCACTGTCCTCAATCCAAATCGACCCAAACCCCTTCCCATTCACTCGCACTGTCCACAAATCCATTGGCCCTAAACGCCTTCCCATTCACTCCCACTGTCCACAATCCCAATGGACCCAAACCACTTCCCATTCACTCCCACTGTCCACAATCCCCAAGGGCCCAAACCCCTTCCCATTCACCCCCTCTGTCCACAATCCCAATGGGCCGAAACCCCTTCCCATTCACTCCCGCTGTCAACAAACTCAATGGACACAAACCCCTTCCCATTCACTCCCAATGTCCAAATTTCCAATGTACCCAAAACCCATCCCAGTCAGTCCCACTGTCCACAATACCATTGGAACCAAACCCCTTCCCATTCACTCCCACTGTCCACTATCCTAATGGACCCAAACCCCTTCCCATTCACTACCAATGTCCACCATCCCAATGGACCCAATATCCTTCCCATTCACTCCCGCTGTCCACAAACCCATTGGACCCTAACCCCTTCCCATTCACTCCCACTCTCCACAATCCCAATGGACTCAAACCCCTTCCCATTCACTCCCACTGTCCACTATCCTAATGGACCCAAACCCCTTCCCATTCACAACCAATGTCCACCATCCCAATGGACCCAATATCCTTCCCATTCACTCCCGCTGTCCACAAACCCATTGGACCCTAACCCTTCCCATTCACTCCCTTCTGTCCACAAACCCATTGGACCCTAACCCCTTCCCATTCACTCCCACTGTCCACAATCCCAATGGACTCAAACCACTTCCCATTCACTCCCACTGTCCACAAACCCAAAGGACCCAAACCCCTTCCCATTCACTCCCATTGTACACGATCCCAATGGACCCAAACCCCTTCCCATTCACTCCCACTGTCCACAATCCCAATGGAGCCAAACCCCTTCCCATTCACTTCCACTGTCCAAAATCCCAATGGAACAAAACCCCTTTCCATTCACTCCTGCACTACACAAAGCCAATGGATCCAAACCCCTTCCCATTCACTCCCACTGTACACAAGCCCAAAGGACACAAACCCCTTCCCATTCACTCCCACTGTCCACAGTCCCAATGGACGCAAACCCCTTCCCATTCACTCCAACTCTCCACACTTACAATAGACTCAAACCCCTTCCCATTCACTCCCACTATCCACGATCCCAATGGAACCAAACCCCTTCCCTTTCACTCCCACTGTCCACAATCCCAATGCACCCAAACCCCTTCCCATTCACTCCCACTGTCCACAATCCCAATGGACACAAACCCCTTCCCATTTACTCACACTGTCCACAATCGAAATGGACCCAAAACGCTTCCCATTCACTCCCACTGTCCACAATCCCAATCGACCCAAACCCCTTCCCATTCACTCGCACTGTCCACAAATCCATTGGCCCTAAACGCCTTCCCATTCACTCGCACTGTCCACAATCCCAATGGACCCAAACCACTTCCCATTCACTCCCACTGTCCACAATCCCAAAGGGCCCAAACCCCTTCCCATTCACCCCCTCTGTCCACAATCCCAATGGGCCGAAACCCCTTCCCATTCACTCCCGCTGTCAACAAACTCAATGGACACAAACCCCTTCCCATTCACTCCCAATGTCCAAATTTCCAATGTACCCAAAACCCTTCCCAGTCACTCCTAATGTCCACATTCAGGATGGAAATAAGCCCCTTCCCGTTCACTCCCACTGTGCACAATCCAAATGGACACAAACGTGTTCACATTCACTTCCACTGTCCACAATCCCAATGGACCCAAACCCCTTCCCATTCAGTCCAACTGTCCACAATCCCAATGGACCCAAACCCCTTCCCATTCACTCCCACTGTTCACAATCCCAATGGAAACAAACCCATTCCAATTCTGTCCCACTGTCCACAATCCCAATTGACCCAAACCCATTCCCATTCACTCCCACTCTCCTCACTTCCAATAGACCCAAACCCCTTCCCATTCACTCCCACTGTCCACAATCCCAATGGACCCAAACCACTACCCATTCGCTCCCACTGTCCACAATCCCAAAGGGCCCAAACCCCTTCCCATTCACCCACTCTGTCCACAATCCCAATGGGCCGAAACCCCTTCCCATTCATTCCCGCTGTCAACAAACCCAATGGACACAAACCCCTTCCCATTCACTCCCAATGTCCAAATTTCCAATGTACCCAAAACCCTTCCCAATCACTCCCAATGTCCACAATCCAGATGGAAATAAGCCCCTTCCCGTTCAATCCCACTGTGCACTATCCGAATGGACCCAAACATGTTCACATTCACTCCCACTGTCCACAATCCCAATGGACCCAAACCCCTTCCCATTCACTCCCACTGTTCACAATCCCAATGGAAACAAACCCATTCCCATTCTGTCCCACTGTCCACAATCCCAATTGACCCAAACCCCTTTCCATTCACTCCCGCTGTCCACAAACCCAATGGACCCAAACCCCTTCCCATTCACTTCCACTGTACACAATCCCAATGGACACAAACCCCTTCCCGTTCACTCCCGCTGTCCACAATCCCAATGGACCCAAACCCATTCCCATTCACTCCCGCTGTCCACACACACAATGGACCAAAACACCTTCCCATTAACCCCCTCTGCCCACAATCCCAATGGGCCCAAAGCCCTTCCCATTCACTCCCGCTGTCAACAAACCCAATGGACACAAACCCCTTCCCATTCACTCCCAATGTTCAAATTTCCAATGGACACTAAACCCTTCACAATCAATCCCACTGTCCACAATCCCCATGGAAACAATGCCCTTCCCATTCACTCCCAATGTCCACAATCCCAATGGACACAAACCTGTTCCCATTCACTCCCACTGTCCACAATCCCAATGGACCCAAACCCCCTCCCATTCACTCCCACTGTTCACAATCCCAATGGAAACAAACCCATTCCCATTCACTTCCACTGTCCACAATCCCAATTGACCCAAAAGCCCTTCCCAAACACTCCCGTTGTCCACAAACCCAATGGACCCAAACCCCTTCCCATTCACTCCCAATGTCCAAATTTCCAATGGACCCAAAACCCTTCCCAATCACTCCCACTGTTCACAATCCCGATGGAAACAATGCCCTTCCCATTCACTCCCACTGCCCACAACCCCAATGGACCCAAACCTGTTCCCATTCACTCCCACTGTTCACAATCCCAATGGACCCATACCCCTTCACAGTCACTCCCACTGTCTACAATCCCAAAGGACCCAAAACTGTTCCCATTCACTCCCACTGATCACAATCCCAATGGACGCAAACCCCTTCCCATTCACTCCCACACTACACAAACCCAATGGACCCAAACCCCTTCCGATTCGTTCCCACTGTACATGATCCCAATGGACCCAAAACCCTTCCCATTCACTCCCAATGTCCACAGTCCCAATGGACCCAAACCCCTTCCCATTCACTCCCACTGTCCAGAATCCCAATGGACAAAACCACTTCCCATTCACTCCCGCACTACACAAACCCAATGGACCCAAAACCCTTCACATTCACTCCCGCACTACACAATGCCAATGGACCCAAAACCCTTCCCATTCACTCCCAATGTCCACAGTCCCAATGGACCCAAACCCCTTCCCATTCAGTCACACTGTCCACAATCCCATTGACCCAAACCCCTTCCCATTCACTCCCACTGTCCACAATCACAATGGGCCCAAACCCCTTCCCATTCACTCCCACTCTCCACACTCCCAATGGACTCAAACCCCTTCCCATTCACTCCCACTATCCACAATCTCAATGGACCCAACCCCCTTCCCATTCACTCCCACTGTCCACAATCCCAATGGACCCAAACCCATTCCCATTCACTCCCACTGTCGACAATCCTAATGGACCCAAAGCCCTTCCCATTCACGCCCACTGTCCTCAATCCCAATGGATCCAAATCCATTCCCATTCACTCTCACTGTACACAATAACAATGGACCCAAACCCATTCCCATTCACTCCCACTGTCCATAATACTAATGGACCAAAAATCTTTCCCATTCACTCCCGCTGTCCGCAAACCCAATGGACCGAAACACCTTCCCATTCACTCCCACTGTCCACAATCCCAATGGACCCAAACACCTTCTCATTCACTCCCACTGTCCACAATCCCAATGGACAAAAAATCCCTTCCCATTCACTCCCACTGTCCACAATCCCAATGGAGCCAAACGCCGTCCCATTCACTCGTGCTGTCCACAAATCCATTGGCCCTAAAGCCCTTCCCATTCAGTCCCACTGTCCACAATCCCAATGGACACAAACCCCTTCCCATTCACTCCCACTGTCCATAATACTAATGGACCCAAACCCTTTCCCATTCACTCCCGCTGTCCACAAACCCAATGGACCAAAACACCATCCCATTCAATCCCACTGTCCAAAATCCCAATGGACCCAAACCCCTTCCCATTCACTCCCACTGTCCATAATACTAATGGACCCAAACCCTTTCCCATTCACTCCCGCTGTCCACAAACCCAATGGACCAAAACACCGTCCCATTCAATCCCACTGTCCACAATCCCAATGGACCCAAACCCCTTCCCATTCACTCCCACTGTCCACAATCCCAATGGACCCAAACCCCTTCCCATTCACTCCCACTGTGCACAATCCCAATGGACCCAAACCCCTTCCCGTTCACTCCCACTATCCACAATCCCAATGGACACAAACCCCTTCTCATTCACTCCCACTGTCCACAATCCCAATGGACACAAACCCCTTCACATTCACTCACACTGTCCACAATCCCAAGGGACACAAACCCCTTCACATTCAACACCCGCTGTCCACAAACCCAATGGACCCAAACCCCTTCCCATTCACTCCCTCTGTCCACAATCCCAATGGAACCAAACCCCTTCCCCTTCAGTCCCACTGTCCAAAATCCCAATGGGCCCAAACCCCTTCCCATTCACACCCTCTGTCCACAATCCCAATGGGCCCAAACCCCTTCGCATTCACTCCCGCTGTCCACAAACCCAATGGACACAAATCCCTTCCCATTCACTCCCAATGTCCAAATTTCCAATGGACCCAAAACCCTTCATAATCACTCCCATTGTCCACAATCCCGATGGAAACAATCCCCTTCCCATTCACTCCCAATGTCCACAATCCCAATGGACCCAAAGCCCTTCCCATTCACTCCAACTGTCCACAATCCCAATGGACCCAAACCCCTTCCCATTCACTCCCATTTTTCACAATCCCAATGGAAACAAACCCATTCCCATTTACTTCCACTGTCCACAATCCCAATTGACCCAAAAGCCCTTCCCAAACACTCCTGCTGTCCACAAACCCAATGGACCCAAACCCCTTCCGATTCGCTCCCACTGCACATGATCCCAATGGACCCAATATTCTTCCCATTCACTCCCAATGTCCACAATCCCAATGGACCCAAACCGCTTCTCATTCACTCCCACTGACCAGAATCCCAATGCACCCAAACCCCTTCCCATTCACTCCCACTGTCGACAATCCTAATGGACCCAAAGCCCTTCCCATTCACGCCCACTGTCCTCAATCCCAATGGATCCAAATCCATTCCCATTCACTCTCACTGTACACAATAACAATGGACCCAAACCCATTCCCATTCATTCCCACTGTCCATAATACTAATGGACCAAAAATCTTTCCCATTCACTCCCGCTGTCCGCAAACCCAATGGACCGAAACACCTTCCCATTCACTCCCACTGTCCACAATCCCAATGGACCCAAACACCTTCTCATTCACTCCCACTGTCCACAATCCCAATGGACAAAAAATCCCTTCCCATTCACTCCCACTGTCCACAAACCCAATGGAGCCAAACGCCGTCCCATTCACTCGTGCTGTCCACAAATCCATTGGCCCTAAAGCCCTTCCCATTCAGTCCCACTGTCCACAATCCCAATGGACACAAACCCCTTCCCATTCACTCCCACTGTCCATAATACTAATGGACCCAAACCCTTTCCCATTCACTCCCGCTGTCCACAAACCCAATGGACCAAAACACCGTCCCATTCAATCCCACTGTCCACAATCCAAATGGACCCAAACCCCTTCCCATTCACTCCCACTGTCCATAATACTAATGGACCCAAACCCTTTCCCATTCACTCCCGCTGTCCACAAACCCAATGGACCAAAACACCGTCCCATTCAATCCCACTGTCCACAATCCCAATGGACCCAAACCCCTTCCCATTCACTCCCACTGTCCACAATCCCAATGGACCCAAACCCCTTCCCATTCACTCCCACTGTGCACAATCCCAATGGACCCAAACCCCTTCCCGTTCACTCCCACTGTCCACAATCCCAATGGACACAAACCCCTTCTCATTCACTCCCACTGTCCACAATCCCAATGGACACAAACCCCTTCCCATTCACTCACACTGTCCACAATCCCAAGGGACACAAACCCCTTCACATTCACTCCCATTTTTCACAATCCCAATGGAAACAAACCCATTCCCATTTACTTCCACTGTCCACAATCCCAATTGACCCAAAAGCCCTTCCCAAACACTCCTGCTGTCCACAAACCCAATGGACCCAAACCCCTTCCGATTCGCTCCCACTGCACATGATCCCAATGGACCCAATATTCTTCCCATTCACTCCCAATGTCCACAATCCCAATGGACCCAAACCGCTTCTCATTCACTCCCACTGACCAGAATCCCAATGCACCCAAACCCCTTCCCATTCACTCCCACTGTCGACAATCCTAATGGACCCAAAGCCCTTCCCATTCACGCCCACTGTCCTCAATCCCAATGGATCCAAATCCATTCCCATTCACTCTCACTGTACACAATAACAATGGACCCAAACCCATTCCCATTCATTCCCACTGTCCATAATACTAATGGACCAAAAATCTTTCCCATTCACTCCCGCTGTCCGCAAACCCAATGGACCGAAACACCTTCCCATTCACTCCCACTGTCCACAATCCCAATGGACCCAAACACCTTCTCATTCACTCCCACTGTCCACAATCCCAATGGACAAAAAATCCCTTCCCATTCACTCCCACTGTCCACAATCCCAATGGAGCCAAACGCCGTCCCATTCACTCGTGCTGTCCACAAATCCATTGGCCCTAAAGCCCTTCCCATTCAGTCCCACTGTCCACAATCCCAATGGACACAAACCCCTTCCCATTCACTCCCACTGTCCATAATACTAATGGACCCAAACCCTTTCCCATTCACTCCCGCTGTCCACAAACCCAATGGACCAAAACACCGTCCCATTCAATCCCACTGTCCACAATCCCAATGGACCCAAACCCCTTCCCATTCACTCCCACTGTCCATAATACTAATGGACCCAAACCCTTTCCCATTCACTCCCGCTGTCCACAAACCCAATGGACCAAAACACCGTCCCATTCAATCCCACTGTCCACAATCCCAATGGACCCAAACCCCTTCCCATTCACTCCCACTGTCCACAATCCCAATGGACCCAAACCCCTTCCCATTCACTCCCACTGTGCACAATCCCAATGGACCCAAACCCCTTCCCGTTCACTCCCACTGTCCACAATCCCAATGGACACAAACCCCTTCTCATTCACTCCCACTGTCCACAATCCCAATGGACACAAACCCCTTCCCATTCACTCACACTGTCCACAATCCCAAGGGACACAAACCCCTTCACATTCAACACCCGCTGTCCACAAACCCAATGGACCCAAACCCCTTCCCATTCACTCCCTCTGTCCACAATCCCAATGGAACCAAACCCCTTCCCCTTCAGTCCCACTGTCCAAAATCCCAATGGGCCCAAACCCCTTCCCATTCACACCCTCTGTCCACAATCCCAATGGGCCCAAACCCCTTCGCATTCACTCCCGCTGTCCACAAACCCAATGGACACAAATCCCTTCCCATTCACTCCCAATGTCCAAATTTCCAATGGACCCAAAACCCTTCATAATCACTCCCATTGTCCACAATCCGATGGAAACAATCCCCTTCCCATTCACTCCCAATGTCCACAATCCCAATGGACCCAAAGCCCTTCCCATTCACTCCAACTGTCCACAATCCCAATGGACCCAAACCCCTTCCCATTCACTCCCATTTTTCACAATCCCAATGGAAACAAACCCATTCCCATTTACTTCCACTGTCCACAATCCCAATTGACCCAAAAGCCCTTCCCAAACACTCCCGCTGTCCACAAACCCAATGGACCCAAACCCCATCCGATTCGCTCCCACTGCACATGATCCCAATGGACCCAAAATCCTTCCCATTCACTCCCAATGTCCACAATCCCAATGGAACCAAACCGCTTCTCATTCACTCCCACTGACCAGAATCCCAATGGACCCAAACCCCTTCTCATTCACTCCCGCACTACACAAACCCAATGGACCCAAACCCCTTCCCATTCACTCCAGCAATACACAATGCCAATGGACCCAAACCCCTTCCCATTCACTCCCACTGTACACAATTCCAATTGACCCAAACCCCTTCCCATTCACTCCCACTGTCCACAATCCCAATGGGACCAAACCCCTTCCCATTCACTCGCACTCTCCACACTCCCAATAGACTCAAACCCTTTCCCATTCACTCCCACTATCCACAATCTAAATGGACCCAAACCCCTTCCCATTCACTCCCACTGTCCACAATCCCAATGGACCCAAATCCATTCCCATTCACTCCCACTGTCGACAATCCTAATGGAGCCAAACCGCTTCCCATTCACGCCCACTGTCCACAATCCGAATGGATCCAAATCCATTCCCATTCACTCTCACTGTACACAACAACAATGGACCCAAACCCCTTCCCATTCACTCCCACTGTCCATTATACTAATGGACCAAAACCCTTTCCCATTCACTCCCACTGTCCACAAACCCAATGGACCAAAACACCTTCCCATTCACTCCCACTGTCCACAATACCAATGGACACAAACCCCTTCCCATTCACTCCCACTGTCCACAATCCCAATGGACCCAAACCCCTTACCATTCACTCACACTGTCCACAATCCCAATGGACACAAACGCCTTCACATTCAACTCCTGCTGACAAAAAACCCAATGGACCCAAACCCCTTCCCATTCACTCCCTCTGTCCACAATCCCAATGGACCCAAACCCCTTCCCCTTCAGTCCCACTGTCCAAAATCCCAATGGGCCCAAACCCCTTCCCATTCACACCCTCTGTCCACAATCCCAATGGGCCCAAACCCCTTCCCATTCACTCCCACTGTTCACAATCCCAATGGAAACAAACTCATTCCCATTCACTCCCAATGTCCACGATCCCATATGACTCAAACCCCTTCCCATTCACTCCCGCTGTCGACAAATCCAATGGACCTAAACCACTTCCCATTCACTCCCACTGTCCACAATCCCAATGGACATAAACCCCTTCCGATTCACTCCCAATGTCCAAATTTCAAATGGACCCAAAACCCTTCCCAATCACTCCCACTGTCCACTATCCCGATTGAAAGAATCCCCTTCCCATTCACTCCCACAGTCCACAATCACAATGGAACCAAACCTGTTCCCATTCACTCCCACAGTTCACAATCGTAATGGACCCAAACCCCTTCCCATTCACTCCCACTGTCCACAATACCAAAGGACCCAAACCCCTTCCCATTCACTCCAACTGTACACAATCCCAATGCACACAAACCCCTTCCCATTCAATCCCACTATCCGCAATTTCAATGGTCCCAAACCACTTCCCATTCACTCCCATTGTCCACAATCCCAATGGACACAAACCCCTTCCCATTCACTCCAACTGTCCACAATCCCAAAGGACCCAAAACCCTTCCCATTCACTCCAACTGTACACAATCCCAATGGAAACAAACTCATTCCCATTCACTCCCACTGTCCACAATCCCAATGGAAACAAACTCATTCCCATTCACTCCCACTGTCCACGATCCCATATGACTCAAACCCCTTCCCATTCACTCCCGCTGTCGACAAATCCAATGGACCCAAACCCCTTCCCATTCATTCCCACCTTCCACAATCCCAATGGACACAAATCCCTTCCCATTCACTCCCGCTGTCCACAATCCCAATGGACACAAACCCCATCACATTCACTCCCACTGTCCACAATCCCAATGGACACAAATCCCTTCCCATTCACTCGCGCTGTCCACAAACCCAATGGACCCAAACGCCTTCCCATTCACTCCCACTGTCCACTATCCCAATGGAACCAAACCACTTCCCATTCACTCCCACTGTCCACAAAACCCTTCGCATTCACTCCCACTGTCCACAATCCCAATGGACCCAACCCACTTCCCATTCACTCCCACTATCCACAATCCCAATGGGCCCAAACCCCTTCCAATTCACTCCCGCTGTCCACAAACCCAATGGACATAAATCCCTTCCGATTCACTCCCAATGTCCAAATTTCAAATGAACCCAAAACCCTTCCCAATCACTCCCACTGTCCACTATCCCGATGGAAAGAATCCCCTTCCCATTCACTCCCACAGTCCACAATCCCAATGGAACCAAACCTGTTCCCATTCACTCCCACAGTTCAAAATCGTAATGGACCCAAACCCCTTCCCATTCACTCCCACTGTCCACAATACCAAAGGACCCAAACCCCTTCCCATTCACTCCCACTGTACACAATCCCAATGGACCCAAACCCCTTCCCATTCAATACCACTATCCACAATTTCAATGGACCCAAACCACTTCCCATTCAGTCCCATTGTCCACAATCCCAATGGACCCAAACCCCTTCCCATTCACTCCCACTGTCCACAATCCCAATGGACCCAAACACCTTCCCATTCACTCCCACTGTCCACAATCCCATTGGAACCAAACCCCTTCCCATTCACTCCCACTGTCCACTATCCTAATGGACCCAAAACCCTTCCCTTTCACTACCAATGTCCACCATCCCAATCGACCCCATATCCTTCCCATTCACTCCCGCTGTCCACAAACCCATTTGACACTAACCCCTTCCCATTCACTCACAATTTCCACAATCCCAATGGACTCAAACCACTTCCCATTCACTCCCACTGTCCATAATCCTAATGGATCCAAACCCCTTATCATTCACTCCCATTGTCCACAATCCCAATGGGCACAAGCCACTTCCCACTCACTCCCACTGTCCAAAATCCCAATGGACCCAAACCCCTTACCATTCACTCCCACTGTCCACAATCCCAATGGACCCAAACCCCTTCCCATTCACTCCCACTGTCCACAATCCACAAGGACGCAAACCTGTTCCCATTCACTCCCACTGTCCACAATCCCAATGGACCCAAACCCCTTCCCATTCACTCCTGCACTACACAAACCCAGTGGACCCAAACCCCTTCCCATTCGCTCCCACTGTACACGATCCCAATGGACCCAAACCCCTTCCCATTCACTCCCACTGTCCACAATCCCAATGGAGCCAAACCCCGTCCCTTTCACTCCCACTGTACACAATCCCAATGGACCCAAACCCCTTACCATTCACTCCCACTGTCCACAATCCCAATGGACCCAAACCCCTTCCCATTCACTCCCACTGTCCACAATCCCCAAGGACGCAAACCTGTTCCCATTCACTCACACTGTCCACAATCCCAAGGGAACCAAACCACTTCCCATTCACACCCGCACTACACAGACCCAATGGACCCAAACCCCTTCCCATTCGCTCCCACTGTCCACAATCCCAATGGAGCCAAACCCCGTCCCCTTCACTTCCACTGTCCACAATCCCAATGGAATCAAACCCCTTTCCAATCACTCCCGCAATACACAAAGCCAATGGACCCAAACCTCTTCCCATTCACTCCCACTGTACACAACCCCAAAGGAACCAAACCCCTTCCCATTCAATCCCACTATCCGCAATTTCAATGAACCCAAACCACTTCCCATTCACTCCCATTGTCCACAATCCCAATGGACCCATACCCCTTCCCATTCACTCCCACTGTCCACAATCCCAATGGAGCCAAACCCCGTCCCCTTCACTTCCACTGTCCACAATCCCAATGGAATCAAACCCCTTTCCAATCACTCCCGCAATACACAAAGCCAATGGATCCAAAACTCTTCCCATTCACTCCCACTGTACACAACCCCAAAGGACGCAAACCCCCTCCCATTCAATCCCACTATCCACAATTTCAATGGACCCAAACCACTTCCCATTCACTCCCATTGTCCACAATCCCAATGGACCCATACCCCTTCCCATTCACTCCCACAGTTCACAATCGTAATGGACACAAACCCCTTCCCATTCACTCCCACTGTCCACAATACCAATGGACCCAAACCCCTTCCCTTTCACTCCCACTGTCCACAATCCCAATGCACCCAAACCCCTTCCCATTCACTCCCACTGTCCACAATCCCAATGGACCCAAACCCCCTCCCATTCACTCCCACTGTTCACAATCCCAATGGAAACAAACCCATTCCCATTCACTTCCACTGTCCACAATCCCAATTGACCCAAAAGCCCTTCCCAAACACTCCCGTTGTCCACAAACCCAATGGACCCAAACCCCTTCCCATTCACTCCCAATGTCCAAATTTCCAATGGACCCAAAACCCTTCCCAATCACTCCCACTGTTCACAATCCCGATGGAAACAATGACCTTCCCATTCACTCCCACTGCCCACAACCCCAATGGACCCAAACCTGTTCCCATTCACTCCCACTGTTCACAATCCCAATGGACCCATACCCCTTCACAGTCACTCCCACTGTCTACAATCCCAAAGGACCCAAAACTGTTCCCATTCACTCCCACTGATCACAATCCCAATGGACGCAAACCCCTTCCCATTCACTCCCACACTACACAAACCCAATGGACCCAAACCCCTTCCGATTCGTTCCCACTGTACATGATCCCAATGGACCCAAAACCCTTCCCATTCACTCCCAATGTCCACAGTCCCAATGGACCCAAACCCCTTCCCATTCACTCCCACTGTCCAGAATGCCAATGGAAAAAACCCCTTCCCATTCACTCCCGCACTACACAAACCCAATGGACCCAAAACCCTTCACATTCACTCCCGCACTACACAATGCCAATGGACCCAAAACCCTTCCCATTCACTCCCAATGTCCACAGTCCCAATGGACCCAAACCCCTTCCCATTCAGTCCCACTGTCCACAATCCCATTGACCCAAACCCCTTCCCATTCACTCCCACTGTCCACAATCACAATGGGCCCAAACCCCTTCCCATTCACTCCCACTCTCCACACTCCCAATGGACTCAAACCCCTTCCCATTCACTCCCACTATCCACAATCTCAATGGACCCAACCCCCTTCCCATTCACTCCCACTGTCCACAATCCCAATGGACCCAAACCCATTCCCATTCACTCCCACTGTCGACAATCCTAATGGACCCAAAGCCCTTCCCATTCACGCCCACTGTCCTCAATCCCAATGGATCCAAATCCATTCCCATTCACTCTCACTGTACACAATAACAATGGACCCAAACCCATTCCCATTCACTCCCACTGTCCATAATACTAATGGACCAAAAATCTTTCCCATTCACTCCCGCTGTCCGCAAACCCAATGGACCGAAACACCTTCCCATTCACTCCCACTGTCCACAATCCCAATGGACCCAAACACCTTCTCATTCACTCCCACTGTCCACAATCCCAATGGAGCCAAACGCCGTCCCATTCACTCGTGCTGTCCACAAATCCATTGGCCCTAAAGCCCTTCCCATTCAGTCCCACTGTCCACAATCCCAATGGACACAAACCCCTTCCCATTCACTCCCACTGTCCATAATACTAATGGACCCAAACCCTTTCCCATTCACTCCCGCTGTCCACAAACCCAATGGACCAAAACACCGTCCCATTCAATCCCACTGTCCACAATCCCAATGGACCCAAACCCCTTCCCATTCACTCCCACTGTCCATAATACTAATGGACCCAAACCCTTTCCCATTCACTCCCGCTGTCCACAAACCCAATGGACCAAAACACCGTCCCATTCAATCCCACTGTCCACAATCCCAATGGACCCAAACCCCTTCCCATTCACTCCCACTGTCCACAATCCCAATGGACCCAAACCCCTTCCCATTCACTCCCACTGTGCACAATCCCAATGGACCCAAACCCCTTCCCGTTCACTCCCACTATCCACAATCCCAATGGACACAAACCCCTTCTCATTCACTCCCACTGTCCACAATCCCAATGGACACAAACCCCTTCCCATTCACTCACACTGTCCACAATCCCAAGGGACACAAACCCCTTCACATTCAACACCCGCTGTCCACAAACCCAATGGACCCAAACCCCTTCCCATTCACTCCCTCTGTCCACAATCCCAATGGAACCAAACCCCTTCCCCTTCAGTCCCACTGTCCAAAATCCCAATGGGCCCAAACCCCTTCCCATTCACACCCTCTGTCCACAATGCCAATGGACCCAAAACCCTTCCCATTCACTCCCAATGTCCACAGTCCCAATGGACCCAAACCCCTTCCCATTCAGTCCCACTGTCCACAATCCCATTGACCCAAACCCCTTCCCATTCACTCCCACTGTCCACAATCACAATGGGCCCAAACCCCTTCCCATTCACTCCCACTCTCCACACTCCCAATGGACTCAAACCCCTTCCCATTCACTCCCACTATCCACAATCTCAATGGACCCAACCCCCTTCCCATTCACTCCCACTGTCCACAATCCCAATGGACCCAAACCCATTCCCATTCACTCCCACTGTCGACAATCCTAATGGACCCAAAGCCCTTCCCATTCACGCCCACTGTCCTCAATCCCAATGGATCCAAATCCATTCCCATTCACTCTCACTGTACACAATAACAATGGACCCAAACCCATTCCCATTCACTCCCACTGTCCATAATACTAATGGACCAAAAATCTTTCCCATTCACTCCCGCTGTCCGCAAACCCAATGGACCGAAACACCTTCCCATTCACTCCCACTGTCCACAATCCCAATGGACCCAAACACCTTCTCATTCACTCCCACTGTCCACAATCCCAATGGAGCCAAACGCCGTCCCATTCACTCGTGCTGTCCACAAATCCATTGGCCCTAAAGCCCTTCCCATTCAGTCCCACTGTCCACAATCCCAATGGACACAAACCCCTTCCCATTCACTCCCACTGTCCATAATACTAATGGACCCAAACCCTTTCCCATTCACTCCCGCTGTCCACAAACCCAATGGACCAAAACACCGTCCCATTCAATCCCACTGTCCACAATCCCAATGGACCCAAACCCCTTCCCATTCACTCCCACTGTCCATAATACTAATGGACCCAAACCCTTTCCCATTCACTCCCGCTGTCCACAAACCCAATGGACCAAAACACCGTCCCATTCAATCCCACTGTCCACAATCCCAATGGACCCAAACCCCTTCCCATTCACTCCCACTGTCCACAATCCCAATGGACCCAAACCCCTTCCCATTCACTCCCACTGTGCACAATCCCAATGGACCCAAACCCCTTCCCGTTCACTCCCACTATCCACAATCCCAATGGACACAAACCCCTTCTCATTCACTCCCACTGTCCACAATCCCAATGGACACAAACCCCTTCCCATTCACTCACACTGTCCACAATCCCAAGGGACACAAACCCCTTCACATTCAACACCCGCTGTCCACAAACCCAATGGACCCAAACCCCTTCCCATTCACTCCCTCTGTCCACAATCCCAATGGAACCAAACCCCTTCCCCTTCAGTCCCACTGTCCAAAATCCCAATGGGCCCAAACCCCTTCCCATTCACACCCTCTGTCCACAATCCCAATGGGCCCAAACCCCTTCGCATTCACGCCCGCTGTCCACAAACCCAATGGACACAAATCCCTTCCCATTCACTCCCAATGTCCAAATTTCCAATGGACCCAAAACCCTTCATAATCACTCCCATTGTCCACAATCCCGATGGAAACAATCCCCTTCCCATTCACTCCCAATGTCCACAATCCCAATGGACCCAAAGCCCTTCCCATTCACTCCAACTGTCCACAATCCCAATGGACCCAAACCCCTTCCCATTCACTCCCATTTTTCACAATCCCAATGGAAACAAACCCATTCCCATTTACTTCCACTGTCCACAATCCCAATTGACCCAAAAGCCCTTCCCAAACACTCCCGCTGTCCACAAACCCAATGGACCCAAACCCCTTCCGATTCGCTCCCACTGCACATGATCCCAATGGACCCAATATTCTTCCCATTCACTCCCAATGTCCACAATCCCAATGGACCCAAACCGCTTCTCATTCACTCCCACTGACCAGAATCCCAATGGACCCAAACCCATTCCCATTCACTCCCACTGTCGACAATCCTAATGGACCCAAAGCCCTTCCCATTCACGCCCACTGTCCTCAATCCCAATGGATCCAAATCCATTCCCATTCACTCTCACTGTACACAATAACAATGGACCCAAACCCATTCCCATTCATTCCCACTGTCCATAATACTAATGGACCAAAAATCTTTCCCATTCACTCCCGCTGTCCGCAAACCCAATGGAACGAAACACCTTCCCATTCACTCCCACTGTCCACAATCCCAATGGACCCAAACACCTTCTCATTCACTCCCACTGTCCACAATCCCAATGGACAAAAAATCCCTTCCCATTCACTCCCACTGTCCACAATCCCAATGGAGCCAAACGCCGTCCCATTCACTCGTGCTGTCCACAAATCCATTGGCCCTAAAGCCCTTCCCATTCAGTCCCACTGTCCACAATCCCAATGGACACAAACCCCTTCCCATTCACTCCCACTGTCCATAATACTAATGGACCCAAACCCTTTCCCATTCACTCCCGCTGTCCACAAACCCAATGGACCAAAACACCGTCCCATTCAATCCCACTGTCCACAATCCCAATGGACCCAAACCCCTTCCCATTCACTCCCACTGTCCATAATACTAATGGACCCAAACCCTTTCCCATTCACTCCCGCTGTCCACAAACCCAATGGACCAAAACACCGTCCCATTCAATCCCACTGTCCACAATCCCAATGGACCCAAACCCCTTCCCATTCACTCCCACTGTCCACAATCCCAATGGACACAAACCCCTTCCCATTCACTCCCACTGTGCACAATCCCAATGGACCCAAACCCCTTCCCGTTCACTCCCACTGTCCACAATCCCAATGGACACAAAACCCCTTCTCATTCACTCCCACTGTCCACAATCCCAATGGACACAAACCCCTTCCCATTCACTCACACTGTCCACAATCCCAATGGACACAAACCCCTTCACATTCAACACCCGCTGTCCACAAACCCAATGGACCCAAACCCCTTCCCATTCACTCCCTCTGTCCACAATCCCAATGGACCCAAACCCCTTCCCCTTCAGTCCCACTGTCCAAAATCCCAATGGGCCCAAACCCCTTCCCATTCACACCCTCTGTCCACAATCCCAATGGGCCCAAACCCCTTCGCATTCACTCCCGCTGTCCACAAACCCAATGGACACAATTCCCTTCCCATTCACTCCCAATGTCCAAATTTCCAATGGACCCAAAACCCTTCATAATCACTCCCATTGTCCACAATCCCGATGGAAACAATCCCCTTCCCATTCACTCCCAATGTCCACAATCCCAATGGACCCAAAGCCCTTCCCATTCACTCCAACTGTCCATAATCCCAATGGACCCAAACCCCTTCCCATTCACTCCCATTTTTCACAATCCCAATGGAAACAAACCCATTCCCATTTACTTCCACTGTCCACAATCCCAATTGACCCAAAAGCCCTTCCCAAACACTCCCGCTGTCCACAAACCCAATGGACCCAAACCCCTTCCGATTCGCTCCCACTGCACATGATCCCAATGGACCCAAAATCCTTCCCATTCACTCCCAATGTCCACAATCCCAATGGAACCAAACCGCTTCTCATTCACTCCCACTGACCAGAATCCCAATGGACCCAAACCCCTTCTCATTCACTCCCGCACTACACAAACCCAATGGACCCAAACCCCTTCCCATTCACTCCAGCAATACACAATGCCAATGGACCCAAACCCCTTCCCATTCACTCCCACTGTACACAATTCCAATTGACCCAAACCTCTTCCCATTCACTCCCACTGTCCACAATCCCAATGGGACCAAACCCCTTCCCATTCACTCGCACTCTCCACACTCCCAATAGACTCAAACCCTTTCCCATTCACTCCCACTATCCACAATCTAAATGGACCCAAACCCCTTCCCATTCACTCCCACTGTCCACAATCCCAATGGACCCAAATCCATTCCCATTCACTCCCACTGTCGACAATCCTAATGGAGCCAAACCGCTTCCCATTCACGCCCACTGTCCACAATCCCAATGGATCCAAATCCATTCCCATTCACTCTCACTGTACACAACAACAATGGACCCAAACCCCTTCCCATTCACTCCCACTGTCCATAATACTAATGGACCAAAACCCTTTCCCATTCACTCCCACTGTCCACAAACCCAATGGACCAAAACACCTTCCCATTCACTCCCACTGTCCACAAACCCAATGGACCAAAACACCTTCCCATTCACTCCCACTGTCCACAATACCAATGCTCACAAAACCCTTCCCATTCACTCCCACTGTCCACAATCCCAATGGACCCAAACCCCTTACCATTCACTCACACTGTCCACAATCCCAATGGACACAAACGCCTTCACATTCAACTCCTGCTGACAAAAACCCAATGGACCCAAACCCCTTCCCTCACAATGGACCCAAATCCCTTCCCTTCAGTCCCACTGTCCAAAATCCCAATGGGCCCAAACCCCTTCCCATTCACAACCTCTGTCCACAATCCCAATGGGCCCAAACCCCTTCCATTCACTTTCCCATTCCCAATTTCCCATTCACTCCCACTGTCCACAATCCCAATGGACATAAACCCCTTCCGATTCACTCCCAATGTCCAAATTTCAAATGGACCCAAAACCCTTCCCAATCACTCCCACTGTCCACTATCCCGATTGAAAGAATCCCCTTCCCATTCACTCCCACTGTCCACAATCACAATGGAACCAAACCTGTTCCCATTCACTCCCACAGTTCACAATCGTAATGGACCCAAACCCCTTCCCATTCACTCCCACTGTCCACAATAACAAAGGACCCAAACCCCTTCCCATTCACTCCAACTGTACACAATCCCAATGCACACAAACCCCTTCCCATTCAATCCCACTATCCGCAATTTCAATGGTCCCAAACCACTTCCCATTCACTCCCATTGTCCACAATCCCAATGGACACAAACCCCTTCCCATTCACTCCAACTGTCCACAATCCCAAAGGACCCAAAACCCTTCCCATTCACTCCAACTGTACACAATCCCAATGGAACAAACTCATTCCCATTCACTCCCACTGTCCACAATCCCAATGGAAACAAACTTCATTCCCATTCACTCCCACTGTCCACAATCACTCATTCCCATTCACTCCCACTGTCCACGATCCCATATGACTCAAACCCCTTCCATTCACTCCCGCTGTCGACAAATCCAATGGACCCAAACCCCTTCCCATTCACTCCCACTGTCCACAATCCCAATGGACACAAATCCCTTCCCATTCACTCCCGCTGTCCACAATCCCAATGGACACAAACCCCATCACATTCACTCCCACTGTCCACAATCCCAATGGACACAAATCCCTTCCCATTCACTCGCGCTGTCCACAAACCCAATGGACCCAAACGCCTTCCCATTCACTCCCACTGTCCACTATCCCAATGGAACCAAACCACTTCCCATTCACTCCCACTGTCCAAAAACCCTTCGCATTCACTCCCACTGTCCACAATCCCAATGGGCCCAAACCCCTTCCAATTCACTCCCGCTGTCCACAAACCCAATGGACATAAATCCCTTCCGATTCACTCCCAATGTCCAAATTTCAAATGAACCCAAAACCCTTCCCAATCACTCCCACTGTCCACTATCCCGATGGAAAGAATCCCCTTCCCATTCACTCCCACAGTCCACAATCCCAATGGAACCAAACCTGTTCCCATTCACTCCCACAGTTCAAAATCGTAATGGACCCAAACCCCTTCCCATTCACTCCCACTGTCCACAATACCAAAGGACCCAAACCCCTTCCCATTCACTCCCACTGTACACAATCCCAATGGACCCAAACCCCTTCCCATTCAATACCACTATCCACAATTTCAATGGACCCAAACCACTTCCCATTCACTCCCATTGTCCACAATCCCAATGGACCCAAACCCCTTCCCATTCACTCCCACTGTCCACAATCCCAATGGACCCAAACACCTTCCCATTCACTCCCACTGTCCACAATCCCATTGGAACCAAACCCCTTCCCATTCACTCCCACTGTCCACTATCCTAATGGACCCAAAACCCTTCCCTTTCACTACCAATGTCCACCATCCCAATCGACCCAATATCCTTCCCATTCACTCCCGCTGTCCACAAACCCATTCGACACTAACCCCTTCCCATTCACTCACAATGTCCACAATCCCAATGGACTCAAACCACTTCCCATTCACTCCCACTGTCCATAATCCTAATGGATCCAAACCCCTTATCATTCACTCCCATTGTCCACAATCCCAATGGGCACAAGCCACTTCCCACTCACTCCCACTGTCCAAAATCCCAATGGACCCAAACCCCTTCCCATTCACTCCAACTGTACACAATCCCAATGCACACAAACCCCTTCCCATTCAATCCCACTATCCGCAATTTCAATGGTCCCAAACCACTTCCCATTCACTCCCATTGTCCACAATCCCAATGGACACAAACCCCTTCCCATTCACTCCAACTGTCCACAATCCCAAAGGACCCAAAACCCTTCCCATTCACTCCAACTGTACACAATCCCAATGGAAACAAACTCATTCCCATTCACTCCCACTGTCCACAATCCCAATGGAAACAAACTCATTCCCATTCACTCCCACTGTCCACAATCCCAATGGAAACAAACTCATTCCCATTCACTCCCACCGTCCACGATCCCATATGACTCAAACCCCTTCCCATTCACTCCCGCTGTCGACAAATCCAATGGACCCAAACCCCTTCCCATTCACTCCCACTGTCCACAATCCCAATGGACACAAATCCCTTCCCATTCACTCCCGCTGTCCACAATCCCAATGGACACAAACCCCATCACATTCACTCCCACTGTCCACAATCCCAATGGACACAAATCCCTTCCCATTCACTCGCGCTGTCCACAAACCCAATGGACCCAAACGCCTTCCCATTCACTCCCACTGTCCACTATCCCAATGGAACCAAACCACTTCCCATTCACTCCCACTGTCCACAAAACCCTTCGCATTCACTCCCACTGTCCACAATCCCAATGGGCCCAAACCCCTTCCAATTCACTCCCGCTGTCCACAAACCCAATGGACATAAATCCCTTCCGATTCACTCCCAATGTCCAAATTTCAAATGAACCCAAAACCCTTCCCAATCACTCCCACTGTCCACTATCCCGATGGAAAGAATCCCCTTCCCATTCACTCCCACAGTCCACAATCCCAATGGAACCAAACCTGTTCCCATTCACTCCCACAGTTCAAAATCGTAATGGACCCAAACCCCTTCCCATTCACTCCCACTGTCCACAATACCAAAGGACCCAAACCCCTTCCCATTCACTCCCACTGTACACAATCCCAATGGACCCAAACCCCTTCCCATTCAATACCACTATCCACAATTTCAATGGACCCAAACCACTTCCCATTCAGTCCCATTGTCCACAATCCCAATGGACCCAAACCCCTTCCCATTCACTCCCACTGTCCACAATCCCAATGGACCCAAACACCTTCCCATTCACTCCCACTGTCCACAATCCCATTGGAACCAAACCCCTTCCCATTCACTCCCACTGTCCACTATCCTAATGGACCCAAAACCCTTCCCTTTCACTACCAATGTCCACCATCCCAATCGACCCAATATCCTTCCCATTCTCTCCCGCTGTCCACAAACCCATTCGACACTAACCCCTTCCCATTCACTCACAATGTCCACAATCCCAATGGACTCAAACCACTTCCCATTCACTCCCACTGTCCATAATCCTAATGGATCCAAACCCCTTATCATTCACTCCCATTGTCCACAATCCCAATGGGCACAAGCCACTTCCCACTCACTCCCACTGTCCAAAATCCCAATGGACCCAAACCCCTTACCATTCACTCCCACTGTCCACAATCCCAATGGACCCAAACCCCTTCCCATTCACTCCCACTGTCCACAATCCACAAGGACGCAAACCTGTTCCCATTCACTCCCACTGTCCACAATCCCAATGGACCCAAACCCCTGCCCATTCACTCCTGCACTACACAAACCCAGTGGACCCAAACCCCTTCCCATTCGCTCCCACTGTACACGATCCCAATGGACCCAAACCCCTTCCCATTCACTCCCACTGTCCACAATCCCAATGGATCCAAACCCCTTCCCATTCACTCCCACTGTCCACAAACCCAATGGGCACAAGCCACTTCCCACTCACTCCCACTGTCCACAATCCCAATGGACCCAAACCCCTTACCATTCACTCCCACTGTCCACAATCCCAATGGACCCAAACCCCTTCCCATTCACTCCCACTGTCCACAATCCCCAAGGACGCAAACCTGTTCCCATTCACTCACACTGTCCACAATCCCAAGGGAACCAAACCACTTCCCATTCACACCCGCACTACACAGACCCAATGGACCCAAACCCCTTCCCATTCGCTCCCACTGTCCACAATCCCAATGGAGCCAAACCCCGTCCCCTTCACTTCCACTGTCCACAACCCCAAAGGACCCAAACCCCCTCCCATTCAATCCCACTATCCACAATTTCAATGGACCCAAACCACTTCCCATTCACTCACATTGTCCACAATCCCAATGGACCCATACCCCTTCCCATTCACTCCCACAGTTCACAATCGTAATGGACACAAACCCCTTCCCATTCACTCCCACTGTCCACAATACCAATGGACCCAAACCCCTTCCCTTTCACTCCCAATATCCAAATTTCAAATGGACCCAAAACCCTTCATAATCACTCCCACTGTCAACAATCCCGTTGGAAACAATCCCCGTCCCATTAACTCCCACTGTCCACAATACCAAAGGACCCAAACCCCTTCCCATTCACTCCCAGTGTACACAATCCCAATGACACAAACCCCTTCCCATTCAATCCCACTATCCGCAATTTCAATGGTCCCAAACCACTTCGCATTCACTCCCACTGTACACAACCCCAAAGGACCCAAACACCCTCCCATTCAATCCCACTATCCACATTTTCATTGGACACAAACCCCTTCCCATTCACTCCCACTGTCCACAATACCAAAGGAAACAAACCCCTTCCCTTTCACTCCCACTGTCCACAATCCCAATGCACCCAAACCCCTTCCCATTCACTCCCACTGTCCACAATCCCAATGGACACAAAACACTTCCCATTCACTCCCACTGTCCACAATCGAAATGGACCCAAACCCTTTCCCATTTACTCGCGCTGTCCACAAATCCATTGGCCCTAAACCCCTTCGCATTCACTCCCACTGTCCACAATCCCAATGGACCCAAACCACTTCCCATTCACTCCCACTGTCCACAATCCCAATGGACCCAAACCCCTTCCCATTCACTCGTGCTCTCCACAAACCCATTGGACCCAAACCCCTTCGCATTCACCCCCTCTGTCCACAATCCCAATGGACACAAACCCCTTCCAATTCACTCCCAATATCCAAATTTCCAATGGACCCAAAACCCTTCCAAATCACTCCCACTGTCAACAATCCCGCTGGAAACAATCCCCCTCCCATTAACTCCCACTGTCCACAATCCCAATGGACCCAAACCTATTCCCATTCACTCCCACTGTCCACAATCCCAATGGACCCAAACCCCTTCCCATTCACTCCAACTGTCCACAATCCCAAAGGACCCAAACCCCTTCCCATTCACTCCCACTGTTCACAATCCCAATGGAAACAAACTCATTCCCATTCACTCCCAATGTCCATGATCCCATATGACTCAAACCTCTTCCCATTCACTCCCGCTGTCGACAAATCCAATGGACCTAAAACACTTCCCATTCACTCCCACTGTCCACAATCCTAATTGACATAAACCCCTTCCCATTCACTCCCACTGTCCACAATACCAAAGGACCCAAACCCCTTCCCATTCACTCCCACTGTACACAATCCCAATGGACACAAACCGCTTCCCATTCAATCCCACTATCCGCAATTTCAATGGTCCCAAACCACTTCCCATTCACTCCCATTGTCCACAATCCCAATGGACCCAAACCCCTTCCCATTCACTCCAACTGTCCACAATCCCAAAGGACCCAAACCCCTTCCCATTCACTCCAACTGTACACAATCCCAATGGAAACAAACTCATTCCCATTCACTCCCACTGTCCACAATCCCAATGGAAACAAACTCATTCCCATTCACTCCCACTGTCCACGATCCCTTATGACTCAAACCCCTTCCCATTCACTCCCGCTGTCGACAATTCCAATGGACCCAAACCCCTTCCCATTCACTCCCACTGTCCACAATCCCAATGGACCCAAACCACTTCCCATTCACTCCCACTGTCCACAATCCCAATGGGCCCAAACCCCTTCAAATTCACTCCCGCTGTCCACAAACCCAATGGACATAAACCCCTTCCGATTCACTCCCAATGTCCAAATTTCAAATGGACCCAAAACCCTTCCCAATCACTCCCACTGTCCACTATCCCGATGGAAAGAATCCCCTTCCCATTCACTCCCACAGTCCACATTCCCAATGGAACCAAACCTGTTCCCATTCACTCCCTCAGTTCAAAATCGTAATGGACCCAAAACCCTTCCCATTCACTCCCACTGTCCACAATACCAAAGGACCCAAACCCTTTCCCATTCACTCCCACTGTACACAATCCCAATGGACCCAAACCACTTCCCATTCAATCCCACTATCCACAATTTCAATGGACCCAAACCACTTCCCATTCACTCCCATTGTCCACAATCCCAATGGACCCAAACACCTTCCCATTCACTCCCACTGTCCACAATCCCATTGGAACCAAACCCCTTCCCATTCACTCCCACTGTCCACTATCCTAATGGACCCAAACCCCTTCCCTTTCACGACCAATGTCCACCATCCCAATGGACCCAATATCCTTCCCATTCACTCCCACTGTCCACAAACCCATTCGACCCTAACCCCTTCCCATTCACTCACAATGTCCACAATCCCAATAGACTCAAACCACTTCCCATTCACTCCCACTGTCAATAATCCAAATGGATCCAAACCCCTTATCATTCACGCCCATTGTCCACAATCCCAATGGGCACAAGCCACTTCCCACTCACTCCCAACGTCCAAAATCCCAATGGACCCAAACCCCTTACCATTCACTCCCACTGTCCACAATCCCAATGGACCCAAACCCCTTCCCATTCACACCCACTGTCCACAATCCACAAGGACGCAAACCTGTTCCCATTCACTCCCACTGACCACAATCCCAATGGACCCAAACCTCTTCCCATTCACTCCCACTGTACACAACCCCAAAGGACCCAAACCCCTTCCCATTCAATCCCACTATCCACAATTTCAATGGACCCAAACCCCTTCCCATTCGCTCCCACTGTCCACAATCCCAATGGAGCCAAACCCCGTCCCCTTCACTTCCACTGTCCACAACCCCAAAGGACCCAAACCCCCTCCCATTCAATCCCACTATCCACAATTTCAATGGACCCAAACCACTTCCCATTCACTCACATTGTCCACAATCCCAATGGACCCATACCCCTTCCCATTCACTCCCACAGTTCACAATCGTAATGGACACAAACCCCTTCCCATTCACTCCCACTGTCCACAATACCAATGGACCCAAACCCCTTCCCTTTCACTCCCAATATCCAAATTTCAAATGGACCCAAAACCCTTCATAATCACTCCCACTGTCAACAATCCCGTTGGAAACAATCCCCGTCCCATTAACTCCCACTGTCCACAATACCAAAGGACCCAAACCCCTTCCCATTCACTCCCAGTGTACACAATCCCAATGACACAAACCCCTTCCCATTCAATCCCACTATCCGCAATTTCAATGGTCCCAAACCACTTCGCATTCACTCCCACTGTACACAACCCCAAAGGACCCAAACACCCTCCCATTCAATCCCACTATCCACATTTTCATTGGACACAAACCCCTTCCCATTCACTCCCACTGTCCACAATACCAAAGGAAACAAACCCCTTCCCTTTCACTCCCACTGTCCACAATCCCAATGCACCCAAACCCCTTCCCATTCACTCCCACTGTCCACAATCCCAATGGACACAAAACACTTCCCATTCACTCCCACTGTCCACAATCGAAATGGACCCAAACCCTTTCCCATTTACTCGCGCTGTCCACAAATCCATTGGCCCTAAACCCCTTCGCATTCACTCCCACTGTCCACAATCCCAATGGACCCAAACCACTTCCCATTCACTCCCACTGTCCACAATCCCAATGGACCCAAACCCCTTCCCATTCACTCGTGCTCTCCACAAACCCATTGGACCCAAACCCCTTCGCATTCACCCCCTCTGTCCACAATCCCAATGGACACAAACCCCTTCCAATTCACTCCCAATATCCAAATTTCCAATGGACCCAAAACCCTTCCAAATCACTCCCACTGTCAACAATCCCGCTGGAAACAATCCCCCTCCCATTAACTCCCACTGTCCACAATCCCAATGGACCCAAACCTATTCCCATTCACTCCCACTGTCCACAATCCCAATGGACCCAAACCCCTTCCCATTCACTCCAACTGTCCACAATCCCAAAGGACCCAAACCCCTTCCCATTCACTCCCACTGTTCACAATCCCAATGGAAACAAACTCATTCCCATTCACTCCCAATGTCCATGATCCCATATGACTCAAACCTCTTCCCATTCACTCCCGCTGTCGACAAATCCAATGGACCTAAAACACTTCCCATTCACTCCCACTGTCCACAATCCTAATTGACATAAACCCCTTCCCATTCACTCCCACTGTCCACAATACCAAAGGACCCAAACCCCTTCCCATTCACTCCCACTGTACACAATCCCAATGGACACAAACCGCTTCCCATTCAATCCCACTATCCGCAATTTCAATGGTCCCAAACCACTTCCCATTCACTCCCATTGTCCACAATCCCAATGGACCCAAACCCCTTCCCATTCACTCCAACTGTCCACAATCCCAAAGGACCCAAACCCCTTCCCATTCACTCCAACTGTACACAATCCCAATGGAAACAAACTCATTCCCATTCACTCCCACTGTCCACAATCCCAATGGAAACAAACTCATTCCCATTCACTCCCACTGTCCACGATCCCTTATGACTCAAACCCCTTCCCATTCACTCCCGCTGTCGACAATTCCAATGGACCCAAACCCCTTCCCATTCACTCCCACTGTCCACAATCCCAATGGACCCAAACCACTTCCCATTCACTCCCACTGTCCACAATCCCAATGGGCCCAAACCCCTTCAAATTCACTCCCGCTGTCCACAAACCCAATGGACATAAACCCCTTCCGATTCACTCCCAATGTCCAAATTTCAAATGGACCCAAAACCCTTCCCAATCACTCCCACTGTCCACTATCCCGATGGAAAGAATCCCCTTCCCATTCACTCCCACAGTCCACATTCCCAATGGAACCAAACCTGTTCCCATTCACTCCCTCAGTTCAAAATCGTAATGGACCCAAAACCCTTCCCATTCACTCCCACTGTCCACAATACCAAAGGACCCAAACCCTTTCCCATTCACTCCCACTGTACACAATCCCAATGGACCCAAACCACTTCCCATTCAATCCCACTATCCACAATTTCAATGGACCCAAACCACTTCCCATTCACTCCCATTGTCCACAATCCCAATGGACCCAAACACCTTCCCATTCACTCCCACTGTCCACAATCCCATTGGAACCAAACCCCTTCCCATTCACTCCCACTGTCCACTATCCTAATGGACCCAAACCCCTTCCCTTTCACGACCAATGTCCACCATCCCAATGGACCCAATATCCTTCCCATTCACTCCCACTGTCCACAAACCCATTCGACCCTAACCCCTTCCCATTCACTCACAATGTCCACAATCCCAATAGACTCAAACCACTTCCCATTCACTCCCACTGTCCATAATCCAAATGGATCCAAACCCCTTATCATTCACGCCCATTGTCCACAATCCCAATGGGCACAAGCCACTTCCCACTCACTCCCAACGTCCAAAATCCCAATGGACCCAAACCCCTTACCATTCACTCCCACTGTCCACAATCCCAATGGACCCAAACCCCTTCCCATTCACACCCACTGTCCACAATCCACAAGGACGCAAACCTGTTCCCATTCACTCCCACTGACCACAATCCCAATGGACCCAAACCTCTTCCCATTCACTCCCACTGTACACAACCCCAAAGGACCCAAACCCCTTCCCATTCAATCCCACTATCCACAATTTCAATGGACCCAAACCACTTCTCATTCACTCCCATTGTCCACAATCCCAATGGACCCATACCCCTTCCCATTCACTCCCACTGTCCACAATCCCAATGGAGCCAAACCCCGTCCCCTTCACTTCCACTGTCCACAATCCGAATGGAATCAAATCCCTTTCCAATCACTCCCGCAATACACAAAGCCAATGGACCCAAACCTCTTCCCATTCACTCCCACTGTACACAACCCCAAAGGACGCAAACCCCCTCCCATTCAATCCCACTATCCACAATTTCAATGGACCCAAACCACTTCCCATTCACTCCCATTGTCCACAATCCCAATGGACCCATACCCCTTCCCATTCACTCCCACTGTCCACAATCCCAATGGACCCAAACCCCTTCCCATTCACTACCACTGTCCACAATCCCAATGGACCCAAAACCCTTCCCATTCACTCCCACTGTCCACAATCACAATGCAACCAAACCTGTTCCCATTCACTCCCACAGTTCACAATCGTAATGGACCCAAACCCCTTCCCATTCACTCCCACTGTCCACAATACCAAAGGACCCAAACCCCTTCCCATTCACTTCCACTGTCCACAATCCCAATGGACTCAAACCGTTTCCCATTCAATCCGACTATCCACAATTTCAATGGACCCAAACCACTTCCCATTCACTCCCATTGTCCACAATCCCAATGGACCCAAACCCCTTCCCATTCACTCCCACTGTCCACAATCCCAATGGACCCAAACCCCTTCCCATTCACTCCCACTGTCCACAATCCACAAGGACGCAAACCTGTTCCCATTCACTCCCACTGACCACAATCCCAATGGACCCAAACCTCTTCCCATTCACTCCCACTGTACACAACCCCAAAGGACCCAAACCCCTTCCCATTCAATCCCACTATCCACAATTGCAATGGACCCAAACCACTTCTCATTTACTCCCATTGTCCACAATCCCAATGGACCCATACCCCTTCCCATTCACTCCCACTGTCCACAATTCCCATGGAGCCAAACCCCGTCCCCTTCACTTCCACTGTCCACAATCCGAATGGAATCAAATCCCTTTCCAATCACTCCCGCAATACACAAAGCCAATGGACCCAAACCTCTTCCCATTCACTCCCACTGTACACAACCCCAAAGGACGCAAACCCCCTCCCATTCAATCCCACTATCCACAATTTCAATGGACCCAAACCACTTCCCATTCACTCCCATTGTCCACAATCCCAATGGACCCATACCCCTTCCCATTCACTCCCACTGTCCACAATCCCAATGGACCCAAACCCCTTCCCATTCACTACCACTGTCCACAATCCCAATGGACCCAAAACCCTTCCCATTCACTCCCACTGTCCACAATCACAATGCAACCAAACCTGTTCCCATTCACTCCCACAGTTCACAATCGTAATGGACCCAAACCCCTTCCCATTCACTCCCACTGTCCACAATACCAAAGGACCCAAACCCCTTCCCATTCACTTCCACTGTCCACAATCCCAATGGACTCAAACCGTTTCCCATTCAATCCGACTATCCACAATTTCAATGGACCCAAACCACTTCCCATTCACTCCCATTGTCCACAATCCCAATGGACCCAAACCCCTTCCCATTCACTCCCACTGTCCACAATCCCAATGGACCCAAACCCCTTCCCATTCACTCCCACTGTCCACAATCCCAATGGACACAAATCCCTTCCCATTTACTCCCGCTGTCCACAAACCCAATGGACCCAAACGCCTTCCCATTCACTCGCACTGTCCACAATCCCAATGGAACCAAAGCACTTCCCATTCACTCCCACTGTCCACAAAACCCTTCACATTCACTCCCAATGTCCACAATCCCAATGGACCCAAACCACTTCCCATTCACTCCCACTGTCCACAATCCCAATGGGCCCAAACCCCTTCCAATTCACTCCCGCTGTCCACAAACCCAATGGACATAAACCCCTTCCGATACACTCCCAATGTCCAAATTTCAAATGAACTTAAAAACCCTTCCCAATCACTCCCATTGTCCACTATCCCGATGGAAAGAATCCCCTTCCCATTCACTCCCACAGTCCACAATCACAATGGAACCAAACCTGTTCCCATTCACTCCCACAGTTCACAATCGTAATGGACACAAACCCCTTCCCATTCACTCCCACTGTCCACAAGACCAAAGGACCCAAACCCCTTCCTATTCACTCCCACTGTACACAATCCAAATGGACCCAAACCCCTTCCCATTCAATCCCACTATCCACAATTTCAATGAACCCAAACCACTTCCCATTCACTCCCATTGTCCACAATCCCAATGGACCCATACCCCTTCCCATTCACTCCCACTGTCCACAATCCCAATGGACCCAAACCCCTTCCCATTCACTCCCACTGTCCACAATACCATTGGAACCAAACCCCTTCCCATTCACTCCCACTGTCCACTATCCTAATGGACCCAAACCCCTTCCCATTCACTACCAATGTCCACCATCCCAATGGACCCAATATCCTTCCCATTCACTCCCGCTGTCCACAAACCCATTGGACCCTAACCCCTTACCATTCACTCCCACTCTCCACAATCCCAATGGACTCAAACCCCTTCCCATTCACTCCCACTGTCCACAATCCCAATGGACTCAAACCACTTCCCATTCACTCCCACTGTCCACAATCCCAATGGACCCAAACCACTTCCCATTCACTTCCGCACTACACAAACCCAAAGGACCCAAACCCCTTCCCATTCACTCCCATTGTACACGATCCCAATGGACCCAAACCCCTTCCCATTCACTCCCACTGTCCACAATCCCAATTGAGCCAAACTCCTTCCCATTCACTTCCACTGTCCACAATCCCAATGGAACCAAACACCTTTCCATTCACTCCTGCACTACACAAAGCCAATGGATCCAAACCCCTTCCCATTCACTCCCACTGTACACAAGCCCAAAGGACACAAACCCCTTCCCATTCACTCCCACTGTCCACAGTCCCATTGGACCCAAACCCCTTCCCATTCACTCCAACTCTCCACACTTCCAATAGACTCAAACCCCTTCCCATTCACTCCCACTATCCACGATCCCAATGGAACCAAACCCCTTCCCTTTCACTCCCACTGTCCACAATCCCAATGCACCCAAACCCCTTCCCATTCACTCCCACTGTCCACAATCCCAATGGACACAAACCCCTTCCCATTTACTCACACTGTCCACAATCGAAATGGACCCAAAACGCTTCCCATTCACTCCCACTGTCCACAATCCAAATCGACCCAAACCCCTTCCCATTCACTCGCACTGTCCACAAATCCATTGGCCCTAAACGCCTTCCCATTCACTCCCACTGTCCACAATCCCAATGGACCCAAACCACTTCCCATTCACTCCCACTGTCCACAATCCCAAAGGGCCCAAACCCCTTCCCATTCACCCCCTCTGTCCACAATCCCAATGGGACGAAACCCCTTCCCATTCACTCCCGCTGTCAACAAACTCAATGGACACAAACCCCTTCCCATTCACTCCCAATGTCCAAATTTCCAATGTACCCAAAACCCATCCCAGTCACTCCCACTGTCCACAATACCATTGGAACCAAACCCCTTCCCATTCACTCCCACTGTCCACTATCCTAATGGACCCAAACCCCTTCCCATTCACTACCAATGTCCACCATCCCAATGGACCCAATATCCTTCCCATTGACTCCCGCTGTCCACAAACACATTGGACCCTAACCCTTCCCATTCACTCCCTTCTGTCCACAAACCCATTGGACCCTAACCCCTTCCCATTCACTCCCACTGTCCACAATCCCAATGGACTCAAACCACTTCCCATTCACTCCCACTGTCCACAAACCCAAAGGACCCAAACCCCTTCCCATTCACTCCCATTGTACACGATCCCAATGGACCCAAACCCCTTCCCATTCACTCCCACTGTCCACAATCCCAATGGAGCCAAACCCCTTCCCATTCACTTCCACTGTCCAAAATCCCAATGGAACGAAACCCCTTTCCATTCACTCCTGCACTACACAAAGCCAATGGATCCAAACCCCTTCCCATTCACTCCCACTGTACACAAGCCCAAAGGACACAAACCCCTTCCCATTCACTCCCACTGTCCACAGTCCCAATGGACGCAAACCCCTTCCCATTCACTCCAACTCTCCACACTTACAATAGACTCAAACCCCTTCCCATTCACTCCCACTATCCACGATCCCAATGGAACCAAACCCCTTCCCTTTCACTCCCACTGTCCACAATCCCAATGCACCCAAACCCCTTCCCATTCACTCCCACTGTCCACAATCCCAATGGACACAAACCCCTTCCCATTTACTCACACTGTCAACAATCGAAATGGACCCAAAACGCTTCCCATTCACTCCCACTGTCCACAATCCCAATCGACCCAAACCCCTTCCCATTCACTCGCACTGTCCACAAATCCATTGGCCCTAAACGCCTTCCCATTCACTCCCACTGTCCACAATCCCAATGGACCCAAACCACTTCCCATTCACTCCCACTGTCCACAATCCCAAAGGGCCCAAACCCCTTCCCATTCACCCCCTCTGTCCACAATCCCAATGGGCCGAAACCCCTTCCCATTCACTCCCGCTGTCAACAAACTCAATGGACACAAACCCCTTCCCATTCACTCCCAATGTCCAAATTTCCAATGTACCCAAAACCCTTCCCAGTCACTCCTAATGTCCACATTCAGGATGGAAATAAGCCCCTTCCCGTTCACTCCCACTGTGCACAATCCAAATGGACACAAACGTGTTCACATTCACTTCCACTGTCCACAATCCCAATGGACCCAAACCCCTTCCCATTCAGTCCAACTGTCCACAATCCCAATGGACCCAAACCCCTTCCCATTCACTCCAACTGTTCACAATCCCAATGGAAACAAACCCATTCCAATTCTGTCCCACTGTCCACAATCCCAATTGACCCAAACCCATTCCCATTCACTCCCACTCTCCTCACTTCCAATAGACCCAAACCCCTTCCCATTCACTCCCACTATCCACGATCCCAATGGAACCAAACCCCTTCACATTCACTCCCACTGTCCACAATCCCAATGCACCCAAACCCCTTCACATTCACTCCGACTGTCCACAACCGCAGTGGACACAAACCCCTTCCCATTCACTCCCACTGTCCACAATCGAAATGGACCCAAACAGCTTCCCATTGACTCCCACTGTCCACAATCCCAATGTACCCAAACCCCTTCCCATTCACTCGCGCTGTCCCCAAATCCATTGGCCCTAAAGCCCTTCCCATTCACTCCCACTGTCCACAATCCCAATGGACCCAAACCACTACCCATTCGCTCCCACTGTCCACAATCCCAAAGGGCCCAAACCCCTTCCCATTCACTCCCACAGTCCACAATCCCAATGGAACCAAACCTGTTCCCATTCACTCCCACAGTTCAAAATCGTAATGGACCCAAACCCCTTCCCATTCACTCCCACTGTCCACAATACCAAAGGACCCAAACCCCTTCCCATTCACTCCCACTGTACACAATCCCAATGGACCCAAACCCCTTCCCATTCAATACCACTATCCACAATTTCAATGGACCCAAACCACTTCCCATTCACTCCCATTGTCCACAATCCCAATGGACCCAAACCCCTTCCCATTCACTCCCACTGTCCACAATCCCAATGGACCCAAACACCTTCCCATTCACTCCCACTGTCCACAATCCCATTGGAACCAAACCCCTTCCCATTCACTCCCACTGTCCACTATCCTAATGGACCCAAAACCCTTCCCTTTCACTACCAATGTCCACCATCCCAATCGACCCAATATCCTTCCCATTCACTCCCGCTGTCCACAAACCCATTCGACACTAACCCCTTCCCATTCACTCACAATGTCCACAATCCCAATGGACTCAAACCACTTCCCATTCACTCCCACTGTCCATAATCCTAATGGATCCAAACCCCTTATCATTCACTCCCATTGTCCACAATCCCAATGGGCACAAGCCACTTCCCACTCACTCCCACTGTCCAAAATCCCAATGGACCCAAACCCCTTCCCATTCACTCCAACTGTACACAATCCCAATGCACACAAACCCCTTCCCATTCAATCCCACTATCCGCAATTTCAATGGTCCCAAACCACTTCCCATTCACTCCCATTGTCCACAATCCCAATGGACACAAACCCCTTCCCATTCACTCCAACTGTCCACAATCCCAAAGGACCCAAAACCCTTCCCATTCACTCCAACTGTACACAATCCCAATGGAAACAAACTCATTCCCATTCACTCCCACTGTCCACAATCCCAATGGAAACAAACTCATTCCCATTCACTCCCACTGTCCACAATCCCAATGGAAACAAACTCATTCCCATTCACTCCCACCGTCCACGATCCCATATGACTCAAACCCCTTCCCATTCACTCCCGCTGTCGACAAATCCAATGGACCCAAACCCCTTCCCATTCACTCCCACTGTCCACAATCCCAATGGACACAAATCCCTTCCCATTCACTCCCGCTGTCCACAATCCCAATGGACACAAACCCCATCACATTCACTCCCACTGTCCACAATCCCAATGGACACAAATCCCTTCCCATTCACTCGCGCTGTCCACAAACCCAATGGACCCAAACGCCTTCCCATTCACTCCCACTGTCCACTATCCCAATGGAACCAAACCACTTCCCATTCACTCCCACTGTCCACAAAACCCTTCGCATTCACTCCCACTGTCCACAATCCCAATGGGCCCAAACCCCTTCCAATTCACTCCCGCTGTCCACAAACCCAATGGACATAAATCCCTTCCGATTCACTCCCAATGTCCAAATTTCAAATGAACCCAAAACCCTTCCCAATCACTCCCACTGTCCACTATCCCGATGGAAAGAATCCCCTTCCCATTCACTCCCACAGTCCACAATCCCAATGGAACCAAACCTGTTCCCATTCACTCCCACAGTTCAAAATCGTAATGGACCCAAACCCCTTCCCATTCACTCCCACTGTCCACAATACCAAAGGACCCAAACCCCTTCCCATTCACTCCCACTGTACACAATCCCAATGGACCCAAACCCCTTCCCATTCAATACCACTATCCACAATTTCAATGGACCCAAACCACTTCCCATTCACTCCCATTGTCCACAATCCCAATGGACCCAAACCCCTTCCCATTCACTCCCACTGTCCACAATCCCAATGGACCCAAACACCTTCCCATTCACTCCCACTGTCCACAATCCCATTGGAACCAAACCCCTTCCCATTCACTCCCACTGTCCACTATCCTAATGGACCCAAAACCCTTCCCTTTCACTACCAATGTCCACCATCCCAATCGACCCAATATCCTTCCCATTCACTCCCGCTGTCCACAAACCCATTCGACACTAACCCCTTCCCATTCACTCACAATGTCCACAATCCCAATGGACTCAAACCACTTCCCATTCACTCCCACTGTCCATAATCCTAATGGATCCAAACCCCTTATCATTCACTCCCATTGTCCACAATCCCAATGGGCACAAGCCACTTCCCACTCACTCCCACTGTCCAAAATCCCAATGGACCCAAACCCCTTACCATTCACTCCCACTGTCCACAATCCCAATGGACCCAAACCCCTTCCCATTCACTCCCACTGTCCACAATCCACAAGGACGCAAACCTGTTCCCATTCACTCCCTCTGTCCACAATCCCAATGGACCCAAACCCCTGCCCATTCACTCCTGCACTACACAAACCCAGTGGACCCAAACCCCTTCCCATTCGCTCCCACTGTACACGATCCCAATGGACCCAAACCCCTTCCCATTCACTCCCACTGTCCACAATCCCAATGGATCCAAACCCCTTCCCATTCACTCCCACTGTCCACAAACCCAATGGGCACAAGCCACTTCCCACTCACTCCCACTGTCCACAATCCCAATGGACCCAAACCCCTTACCATTCACTCCCACTGTCCACAATCCCAATGGACCCAAACCCCTTCCCATTCACTCCCACTGTCCACAATCCCCAAGGACGCAAACCTGTTCCCATTCACTCACACTGTCCACAATCCCAAGGGAACCAAACCACTTCCCATTCACACCCGCACTACACAGACCCAATGGACCCAAACCCCTTCCCATTCGCTCCCACTGTCCACAATCCCAATGGAGCCAAACCCCGTCCCCTTCACTTCCACTGTCCACAACCCCAAAGGACCCAAACCCCCTCCCATTCAATCCCACTATCCACAATTTCAATGGACCCAAACCACTTCCCATTCACTCACATTGTCCACAATCCCAATGGACCCATACCCCTTCCCATTCACTCCCACAGTTCACAATCGTAATGGACACAAACCCCTTCCCATTCACTCCCACTGTCCACAATACCAATGGACCCAAACCCCTTCCCTTTCACTCCCAATATCCAAATTTCAAATGGACCCAAAACCCTTCATAATCACTCCCACTGTCAACAATCCCGTTGGAAACAATCCCCGTCCCATTAACTCCCACTGTCCACAATACCAAAGGACCCAAACCCCTTCCCATTCACTCCCAGTGTACACAATCCCAATGACACAAACCCCTTCCCATTCAATCCCACTATCCGCAATTTCAATGGTCCCAAACCACTTCGCATTCACTCCCACTGTACACAACCCCAAAGGACCCAAACACCCTCCCATTCAATCCCACTATCCACATTTTCATTGGACACAAACCCCTTCCCATTCACTCCCACTGTCCACAATACCAAAGGAAACAAACCCCTTCCCTTTCACTCCCACTGTCCACAATCCCAATGCACCCAAACCCCTTCCCATTCACTCCCACTGTCCACAATCCCAATGGACACAAAACACTTCCCATTCACTCCCACTGTCCACAATCGAAATGGACCCAAACCCTTTCCCATTTACTCGCGCTGTCCACAAATCCATTGGCCCTAAACCCCTTCGCATTCACTCCCACTGTCCACAATCCCAATGGACCCAAACCACTTCCCATTCACTCCCACTGTCCACAATCCCAATGGACCCAAACCCCTTCCCATTCACTCGTGCTCTCCACAAACCCATTGGACCCAAACCCCTTCGCATTCACCCCCTCTGTCCACAATCCCAATGGACACAAACCCCTTCCAATTCACTCCCAATATCCAAATTTCCAATGGACCCAAAACCCTTCCAAATCACTCCCACTGTCAACAATCCCGCTGGAAACAATCCCCCTCCCATTAACTCCCACTGTCCACAATCCCAATGGACCCAAACCTATTCCCATTCACTCCCACTGTCCACAATCCCAATGGACCCAAACCCCTTCCCATTCACTCCAACTGTCCACAATCCCAAAGGACCCAAACCCCTTCCCATTCACTCCCACTGTTCACAATCCCAATGGAAACAAACTCATTCCCATTCACTCCCAATGTCCATGATCCCATATGACTCAAACCTCTTCCCATTCACTCCCGCTGTCGACAAATCCAATGGACCTAAAACACTTCCCATTCACTCCCACTGTCCACAATCCTAATTGACATAAACCCCTTCCCATTCACTCCCACTGTCCACAATACCAAAGGACCCAAACCCCTTCCCATTCACTCCCACTGTACACAATCCCAATGGACACAAACCGCTTCCCATTCAATCCCACTATCCGCAATTTCAATGGTCCCAAACCACTTCCCATTCACTCCCATTGTCCACAATCCCAATGGACCCAAACCCCTTCCCATTCACTCCAACTGTCCACAATCCCAAAGGACCCAAACCCCTTCCCATTCACTCCAACTGTACACAATCCCAATGGAAACAAACTCATTCCCATTCACTCCCACTGTCCACAATCCCAATGGAAACAAACTCATTCCCATTCACTCCCACTGTCCACGATCCCTTATGACTCAAACCCCTTCCCATTCACTCCCGCTGTCGACAATTCCAATGGACCCAAACCCCTTCCCATTCACTCCCACTGTCCACAATCCCAATGGACCCAAACCACTTCCCATTCACTCCCACTGTCCACAATCCCAATGGGCCCAAACCCCTTCAAATTCACTCCCGCTGTCCACAAACCCAATGGACATAAACCCCTTCCGATTCACTCCCAATGTCCAAATTTCAAATGGACCCAAAACCCTTCCCAATCACTCCCACTGTCCACTATCCCGATGGAAAGAATCCCCTTCCCATTCACTCCCACAGTCCACATTCCCAATGGAACCAAACCTGTTCCCATTCACTCCCTCAGTTCAAAATCGTAATGGACCCAAAACCCTTCCCATTCACTCCCACTGTCCACAATACCAAAGGACCCAAACCCTTTCCCATTCACTCCCACTGTACACAATCCCAATGGACCCAAACCACTTCCCATTCAATCCCACTATCCACAATTTCAATGGACCCAAACCACTTCCCATTCACTCCCATTGTCCACAATCCCAATGGACCCAAACACCTTCCCATTCACTCCCACTGTCCACAATCCCATTGGAACCAAACCCCTTCCCATTCACTCCCACTGTCCACTATCCTAATGGACCCAAACCCCTTCCCTTTCACGACCAATGTCCACCATCCCAATGGACCCAATATCCTTCCCATTCACTCCCACTGTCCACAAACCCATTCGACCCTAACCCCTTCCCATTCACTCACAATGTCCACAATCCCAATAGACTCAAACCACTTCCCATTCACTCCCACTGTCCATAATCCAAATGGATCCAAACCCCTTATCATTCACGCCCATTGTCCACAATCCCAATGGGCACAAGCCACTTCCCACTCACTCCCAACGTCCAAAATCCCAATGGACCCAAACCCCTTACCATTCACTCCCACTGTCCACAATCCCAATGGACCCAAACCCCTTCCCATTCACACCCACTGTCCACAATCCACAAGGACGCAAACCTGTTCCCATTCACTCCCACTGACCACAATCCCAATGGACCCAAACCTCTTCCCATTCACTCCCACTGTACACAACCCCAAAGGACCCAAACCCCTTCCCATTCAATCCCACTATCCACAATTTCAATGGACCCAAACCACTTCTCATTCACTCCCATTGTCCACAATCCCAATGGACCCATACCCCTTCCCATTCACTCCCACTGTCCACAATCCCAATGGAGCCAAACCCCGTCCCCTTCACTTCCACTGTCCACAATCCGAATGGAATCAAATCCCTTTCCAATCACTCCCGCAATACACAAAGCCAATGGACCCAAACCTCTTCCCATTCACTCCCACTGTACACAACCCCAAAGGACGCAAACCCCCTCCCATTCAATCCCACTATCCACAATTTCAATGGACCCAAACCACTTCCCATTCACTCCCATTGTCCACAATCCCAATGGACCCATACCCCTTCCCATTCACTCCCACTGTCCACAATCCCAATGGACCCAAACCCCTTCCCATTCACTACCACTGTCCACAATCCCAATGGACCCAAAACCCTTCCCATTCACTCCCACTGTCCACAATCACAATGCAACCAAACCTGTTCCCATTCACTCCCACAGTTCACAATCGTAATGGACCCAAACCCCTTCCCATTCACTCCCACTGTCCACAATACCAAAGGACCCAAACCCCTTCCCATTCACTTCCACTGTCCACAATCCCAATGGACTCAAACCGTTTCCCATTCAATCCGACTATCCACAATTTCAATGGACCCAAACCACTTCCCATTCACTCCCATTGTCCACAATCCCAATGGACCCAAACCCCTTCCCATTCACTCCCACTGTCCACAATCCCAATGGACCCAAACCCCTTCCCATTCACTCCCACTGTCCACAATCCACAAGGACGCAAACCTGTTCCCATTCACTCCCACTGACCACAATCCCAATGGACCCAAACCTCTTCCCATTCACTCCCACTGTACACAACCCCAAAGGACCCAAACCCCTTCCCATTCAATCCCACTATATTCAATTGCAATGGACCCAAACCACTTCTCATTTACTCCCATTGTCCACAATCCCAATGGACCCATACCCCTTCCCATTCACTCCCACTGTCCACAATTCCCATGGAGCCAAACCCCGTCCCCTTCACTTCCACTGTCCACAATCCGAATGGAATCAAATCCCTTTCCAATCACTCCCGCAATACACAAAGCCAATGGACCCAAACCTCTTCCCATTCACTCCCACTGTACACAACCCCAAAGGACGCAAACCCCCTCCCATTCAATCCCACTATCCACAATTTCAATGGACCCAAACCACTTCCCATTCACTCCCATTGTCCACAATCCCAATGGACCCATACCCCTTCCCATTCACTCCCACTGTCCACAATCCCAATGGACCCAAACCCCTTCCCATTCACTACCACTGTCCACAATCCCAATGGACCCAAAACCCTTCCCATTCACTCCCACTGTCCACAATCACAATGCAACCAAACCTGTTCCCATTCACTCCCACAGTTCACAATCGTAATGGACCCAAACCCCTTCCCATTCACTCCCACTGTCCACAATACCAAAGGACCCAAACCCCTTCCCATTCACTTCCACTGTCCACAATCCCAATGGACTCAAACCGTTTCCCATTCAATCCGACTATCCACAATTTCAATGGACCCAAACCACTTCCCATTCACTCCCATTGTCCACAATCCCAATGGACCCAAACCCCTTCCCATTCACTCCCACTGTCCACAATCCCAATGGACCCAAACCCCTTCCCATTCACTCCCACTGTCCACAATCCCAATGGACACAAATCCCTTCCCATTTACTCCCGCTGTCCACAAACCCAATGGACCCAAACGCCTTCCCATTCACTCGCACTGTCCACAATCCCAATGGAACCAAAGCACTTCCCATTCACTCCCACTGTCCACAAAACCCTTCACATTCACTCCCAATGTCCACAATCCCAATGGACCCAAACCACTTCCCATTCACTCCCACTGTCCACAATCCCAATGGGCCCAAACCCCTTCCAATTCACTCCCGCTGTCCACAAACCCAATGGACATAAACCCCTTCCGATACACTCCCAATGTCCAAATTTCAAATGAACCCAAAACCCTTCCCAATCACTCCCATTGTCCACTATCCCGATGGAAAGAATCCCCTTCCCATTCACTCCCACAGTCCACAATCACAATGGAACCAAACCTGTTCCCATTCACTCCCACAGTTCACAATCGTAATGGACACAAACCCCTTCCCATTCACTCCCACTGTCCACAAGACCAAAGGACCCAAACCCCTTCCTATTCACTCCCACTGTACACAATCCAAATGGACCCAAACCCCTTCCCATTCAATCCCACTATCCACAATTTCAATGAACCCAAACCACTTCCCATTCACTCCCATTGTCCACAATCCCAATGGACCCATACCCCTTCCCATTCACTCCCACTGTCCACAATCCCAATGGACCCAAACCCCTTCCCATTCACTCCCACTGTCCACAATACCATTGGAACCAAACCCCTTCCCATTCACTCCCACTGTCCACTATCCTAATGGACCCAAACCCCTTCCCATTCACTACCAATGTCCACCATCCCAATGGACCCAATATCCTTCCCATTCACTCCCGCTGTCCACAAACCCATTGGACCCTAACCCCTTACCATTCACTCCCACTCTCCACAATCCCAATGGACTCAAACCCCTTCCCATTCACTCCCACTGTCCACAATCCCAAAGGACTCAAACCACTTCCCATTCACTCCCACTGTCCACAATCCCAATGGACCCAAACCACTTCCCATTCACTTCCGCACTACACAAACCCAAAGGACCCAAACCCCTTCCCATTCACTCCCATTGTACACGATCCCAATGGACCCAAACCCCTTCCCATTCACTCCCACTGTCCACAATCCCAATTGAGCCAAACCCCTTCCCATTCACTTCCACTGTCCACAATCCCAATGGAACCAAACACCTTTCCATTCACTCCTGCACTACACAAAGCCAATGGATCCAAACCCCTTCCCATTCACTCCCACTGTACACAAGCCCAAAGGACACAAACCCCTTCCCATTCACTCCCACTGTCCACAGTCCCATTGGACCCAAACCCCTTCCCATTCACTCCAACTCTCCACACTTCCAATAGACTCAAACCCCTTCCCATTCACTCCCACTATCCACGATCCCAATGGAACCAAACCCCTTCCCTTTCACTCCCACTGTCCACAATCCCAATGCACCCAAACCCCTTCCCATTCACTCCCACTGTCCACAATCCCAATGGACACAAACCCCTTCCCATTTACTCACACTGTCCACAATCGAAATGGACCCAAAACGCTTCCCATTCACTCCCACTGTCCACAATCCAAATCGACCCAAACCCCTTCCCATTCACTCGCACTGTCCACAAATCCATTGGCCCTAAACGCCTTCCCATTCACTCCCACTGTCCACAATCCCAATGGACCCAAACCACTTCCCATTCACTCCCACTGTCCACAATCCCAAAGGGCCCAAACCCCTTCCCATTCACCCCCTCTGTCCACAATCCCAATGGGACGAAACCCCTTCCCATTCACTCCCGCTGTCAACAAACTCAATGGACACAAACCCCTTCCCATTCACTCCCAATGTCCAAATTTCCAATGTACCCAAAACCCATCCCAGTCACTCCCACTGTCCACAATACCATTGGAACCAAACCCCTTCCCATTCACTCCCACTGTCCACTATCCTAATGGACCCAAACCCCTTCCCATTCACTACCAATGTCCACCATCCCAATGGACCCAATATCCTTCCCATTGACTCCCGCTGTCCACAAACACATTGGACCCTAACCCTTCCCATTCACTCCCTTCTGTCCACAAACCCATTGGACCCTAACCCCTTCCCATTCACTCCCACTGTCCACAATCCCAATGGACTCAAACCACTTCGCATTCACTCCCACTGTCCACAAACCCAAAGGACCCAAACCCCTTCCCATTCACTCCCATTGTACACGATCCCAATGGACCCAAACCCCTTCCCATTCACTCCCACTGTCCACAATCCCAATGGAGCCAAACCCCTTCCCATTCACTTCCACTGTCCAAAATCCCAATGGAACGAAACCCCTTTCCATTCACTCCTGCACTACACAAAGCCAATGGATCCAAACCCCTTCCCATTCACTCCCACTGTACACAAGCCCAAAGGACACAAACCCCTTCCCATTCACTCCCACTGTCCACAGTCCCAATGGACGCAAACCCCTTCCCATTCACTCCAACTCTCCACACTTACAATAGACTCAAACCCCTTCCCATTCACTCCCACTATCCACGATCCCAATGGAACCAAACCCCTTCCCTTTCACTCCCACTGTCCACAATCCCAATGCACCCAAACCCCTTCCCATTCACTCCCACTGTCCACAATCCCAATGGACACAAACCCCTTCCCATTTACTCACACTGTCAACAATCGAAATGGACCCAAAACGCTTCCCATTCACTCCCACTGTCCACAATCCCAATCGACCCAAACCCCTTCCCATTCACTCGCACTGTCCACAAATCCATTGGCCCTAAACGCCTTCCCATTCACTCCCACTGTCCACAATCCCAATGGACCCAAACCACTTCCCATTCACTCCCACTGTCCACAATCCCAAAGGGCCCAAACCCCTTCCCATTCACCCCCTCTGTCCACAATCCCAATGGGCCGAAACCCCTTCCCATTCACTCCCGCTGTCAACAAACTCAATGGACACAAACCCCTTCCCATTCACTCCCAATGTCCAAATTTCCAATGTACCCAAAACCCTTCCCAGTCACTCCTAATGTCCACATTCAGGATGGAAATAAGCCCCTTCCCGTTCACTCCCACTGTGCACAATCCAAATGGACACAAACGTGTTCACATTCACTTCCACTGTCCACAATCCCAATGGACCCAAACCCCTTCCCATTCAGTCCAACTGTCCACAATCCCAATGGACCCAAACCCCTTCCCATTCACTCCCACTGTTCACAATCCCAATGGAAACAAACCCATTCCAATTCTGTCCCACTGTCCACAATCCCAATTGACCCAAACCCATTCCCATTCACTCCCACTCTCCTCACTTCCAATAGACCCAAACCCCTTCCCATTCACTCCCACTATCCACGATCCCAATGGAACCAAACCCCTTCACATTCACTCCCACTGTCCACAATCCCAATGCACCCAAACCCCTTCACATTCACTCCGACTGTCCACAACCGCAGTGGACACAAACCCCTTCCCATTCACTCCCACTGTCCACAATCGAAATGGACCCAAACAGCTTCCCATTGACTCCCACTGTCCACAATCCCAATGTACCCAAACCCCTTCCCATTCACTCGCGCTGTCCCCAAATCCATTGGCCCTAAAGCCCTTCCCATTCACTCCCACTGTCCACAATCCCAATGGACCCAAACCACTACCCATTCGCTCCCACTGTCCACAATCCCAAAGGGCCCAAACCCCTTCCCATTCACCCACTCTGTCCACAATCCCAATGGGCCGAAACCCCTTCCCATTCATTCCCGCTGTCAACAAACCCAATGGACACAAACCCCTTCCCATTCACTCCCAATGTCCAAATTTCCAATGTACCCAAAACCCTTCCCAATCACTCCCAATGTCCACAATCCAGATGGAAATAAGCCCCTTCCCGTTCAATCCCACTGTGCACTATCCGAATGGACCCAAACATGTTCACATTCACTCCCACTGTCCACAATCCCAATGGACCCAAACCCCTTCCCATTCACTCCCACTGTTCACAATCCCAATGGAAACAAACCCATTCCCATTCTGTCCCACTGTCCACAATCCCAATTGACCCAAACCCCTTTCCATTCACTCCCGCTGTCCACAAACCCAATGGACCCAAACCCCTTCCCATTCACTTCCACTGTACACAATCCCAATGGACACAAACCCCTTCCCGTTCACTCCCGCTGTCCACAATCCCAATGGACACAAACCCCTTCCCATTCACTCCCACTGTCCACAATCCCAATGGACCCAAACCCATTCCCATTCACTCCCGCTGTCCACACACACAATGGAACAAAACACCTTCCCATTAACCCCCTCTGCCCACAATCCCAATGGGCCCAAAGCCCTTCCCATTCACTCCCGCTGTCAACAAACCCAATGGACACAAACCCCTTCCCATTCACTCCCAATGTTCAAATTTCCAATGGACACTAAACCCTTCACAATCAATCCCACTGTCCACAATCCCCATGGAAACAATGCCCTTCCCATTCACTCCCAATGTCCACAATCCCAATGGACACAAACCTGTTCCCATTCACTCCCACTGTCCACAATCCCAATGGACCCAAACCCCCTCCCATTCACTCCCACTGTTCACAATCCCAATGGAAACAAACCCATTCCCATTCACTTCCACTGTCCACAATCCCAATTGACCCAAAAGCCCTTCCCAAACACTCCCGTTGTCCACAAACCCAATGGACCCAAACCCCTTCCCATTCACTCCCAATGTCCAAATTTCCAATGGACCCAAAACCCTTCCCAATCACTCCCACTGTTCACAATCCCGATGGAAACAATGCCCTTCCCATTCACTCCCACTGCCCACAACCCCAATGGACCCAAACCTGTTCCCATTCACTCCCACTGTTCACAATCCCAATGGACCCATACCCCTTCACAGTCACTCCCACTGTCTACAATCCCAAAGGACCCAAAACTGTTCCCATTCACTCCCACTGATCACAATCCCAATGGACGCAAACCCCTTCCCATTCACTCCCACACTACACAAACCCAATGGACCCAAACCCCTTCCGATTCGTTCCCACTGTACATGATCCCAATGGACCCAAAACCCTTCCCATTCACTCCCAATGTCCACAGTCCCAATGGACCCAAACCCCTTCCCATTCACTCCCACTGTCCAGAATCCCAATGGACAAAACCCCTTCCCATTCACTCCCGCACTACACAAACCCAATGGACCCAAAACCCTTCACATTCACTCCCGCACTACACAATGCCAATGGACCCAAAACCCTTCCCATTCACTCCCAATGTCCACAGTCCCAATGGACCCAAACCCCTTCCCATTCAGTCCCACTGTCCACAATCCCATTGACCCAAACCCCTTCCCATTCACTCCCACTGTCCACAATCACAATGGGCCCAAACCCCTTCCCATTCACTCCCACTCTCCACACTCCCAATAGACTCAAACCCCTTCCCATTCACTCCCACTATCCACAATCTCAATGGACCCAACCCCCTTCCCATTCACTCCCACTGTCCACAATCCCAATGGACCCAAACCCATTCCCATTCACTCCCACTGTCGACAATCCTAATGGACCCAAAGCCCTTCCCATTCACGCCCACTGTCCTCAATCCCAATGGATCCAAATCCATTCCCATTCACTCTCACTGTACACAATAACAATGGACCCAAACCCATTCCCATTCACTCCCACTGTCCATAATACTAATGGACCAAAAATCTTTCCCATTCACTCCCGCTGTCCGCAAACCCAATGGACCGAAACACCTTCCCATTCACTCCCACTGTCCACAATCCCAATGGACCCAAATACCTTCTCATTCACTCCCACTGTCCACAATCCCAATGGACAAAAAATCCCTTCCCATTCACTCCCACTGTCCACAATCCCAATGGAGCCAAACGCCGTCCCATTCACTCGTGCTGTCCACAAATCCATTGGCCCTAAAGCCCTTCCCATTCAGTCCCACTGTCCACAATCCCAATGGACACAAACCCCTTCCCATTCACTCCCACTGTCCATAATACTAATGGACCCAAACCCTTTCCCATTCACTCCCGCTGTCCACAAACCCAATGGACCAAAACACCGTCCCATTCAATCCCACTGTCCACAATCCCAATGGACCCAAACCCCTTCCCATTCACTCCCACTGTCCATAATACTAATGGACCCAAACCCTTTCCCATTCACTCCCGCTGTCCACAAACCCAATGGACCAAAACACCGTCCCATTCAATCCCACTGTCCACAATCCCAATGGACCCAAACCACTTCCCATTCACTCCCACTGTCCACAATCCCAATGGACCCAAACCCCTTCCCATTCACTCCCACTGTGCACAATCCCAATGGACCCAAACCCCTTCCCGTTCACTCCCACTGTCCACAATCCCAATGGACACAAACCCCTTCTCATTCACTCCCACTGTCCACAATCCCAATGGACACAAACCCCTTCCCATTCACTCACACTGTCCACAATCCCAAGGGACACAAACCCCTTCACATTCAACACCCGCTGTCCACAAACCCAATGGACCCAAACCCCTTCCCATTCACTCCCTCTGTCCACAATCCCAATGGAACCAAACCCCTTCCCCTTCAGTCCCACTGTCCAAAATCCCAATGGGCCCAAACCCCTTCCCATTCACACCCTCTGTCCACAATCCCAATGGGCCCAAACCCCTTCGCATTCACTCCCGCTGTCCACAAACCCAATGGACACAAATCCCTTCCCATTCACTCCCAATGTCCAAATTTCCAATGGACCCAAAACCCTTCATAATCACTCCCATTGTCCACAATCCCGATGGAAACAATCCCCTTCCCATTCACTCCCAATGTCCACAATCCCAATGGACCCAAAGCCCTTCCCATTCACTCCAACTGTCCACAATCCCAATGGACCCAAACCCCTTCCCATTCACTCCCATTTTTCACAATCCCAATGGAAACAAACCCATTCCCATTTACTTCCACTGTCCACAATCCCAATTGACCCAAAAGCCCTTCCCAAACACTCCCGCTGTCCACAAACCCAATGGACCCAAACCCCTTCCGATTCGCTCCCACTGCACATGATCCCAATGGACCCAATATTCTTCCCATTCACTCCCAATGTCCACAATCCCAATGGACCCAAACCGCTTCTCATTCACTCCCACTGACCAGAATCCCAATGCACCCAAACCCCTTCCCATTCACTCCCACTGTCGACAATCCTAATGGACCCAAAGCCCTTCCCATTCACGCCCACTGTCCTCAATCCCAATGGATCCAAATCCATTCCCATTCACTCTCACTGTACACAATAACAATGGACCCAAACCCATTCCCATTCATTCCCACTGTCCATAATACTAATGGACCAAAAAGCTTTCCCATTCACTCCCGCTGTCCGCAAACCCAATGGACCGAAACACCTTCCCATTCACTCCCACTGTCCACAATCCCAATGGACCCAAACACCTTCTCATTCACTCCCACTGTCCACAATCCCAATGGACAAAAAATCCCTTCCCATTCACTCCCACTGTCCACAAACCCAATGGAGCCAAACGCCGTCCCATTCACTCGTGCTGTCCACAAATCCATTGGCCCTAAAGCCCTTCCCATTCAGTCCCACTGTCCACAATCCCAATGGACACAAACCCCTTCCCATTCACTCCCACTGTCCATAATACTAATGGACCCAAACCCTTTCCCATTCACTCCCGCTGTCCACAAACCCAATGGACCAAAACACCGTCCCATTCAATCCCACTGTCCACAATCCCAATGGACCCAAACCCCTTCCCATTCACTCCCACTGTCCAAAATACTAATGGACCCAAACCCTTTCCCATTCACTCCCGCTGTCCACAAACCCAATGGACCAAAACACCGTCCCATTCAATCCCACTGTCCACAATCCCAATGGACCCAAAACCCTTCCCATTCACTCCCACTGTCCACAATCCCAATGGACCCAAACCCCTTCCCATTCACTCCCACTGTGCACAATCCCAATGGACCCAAACCCCTTCCCGTTCACTCCCACTGTCCACAATCCCAATGGACACAAACCCCTTCTCATTCACTCCCACTGTCCACAATCCCAATGGACACAAACCCCTTCCCATTCACTCACACTGTCCACAATCCCAAGGGACACAAACCCCTTCACATTCAACACCCGCTGTCCACAAACCCAATGGACCCAAACCCCTTCCCATTCACTCCCTCTGTCCACAATCCCAATGGAACCAAACCCCTTCCCCTTCAGTCCCACTGTCCAAAATCCCAATGGGCCCAAACCCCTTCCCATTCACACCCTCTGTCCACAATCCCAATGGGCCCAAACCCCTTCGCATTCACTCCCGCTGTCCACAAACCCAATGGACACAAATCCCTTCCCATTCACTCCCAATGTCCAAATTTCCAATGGACCCAAAACCCTTCATAATCACTCCCATTGTCCACAATCCCGATGGAAACAATCCCCTTCCCATTCACTCCCAATGTCCACAATCCCAATGGACCCAAAGCCCTTCCCATTCACTCCAACTGTCCACAATCCCAATGGACCCAAACCCCTTCCCATTCACTCCCATTTTTCACAATCCCAATGGAAACAAACCCATTCCCATTTACTTCCACTGTCCACAATCCCAATTGACCCAAAAGCCCTTCCCAAACACTCCCGCTGTCCACAAACCCAATGGACCCAAACCCCTTCCGATTCGCTCCCACTGCACATGATCCCAATGGACCCAATATTCTTCCCATTCACTCCCAATGTCCACAATCCCAATGGACCCAAACCGCTTCTCATTCACTCCCACTGACCAGAATCCCAATGCACCCAAACCCCTTCCCATTCACTCCCACTGTCGACAATCCTAATGGACCCAAAGCCCTTCCCATTCACGCCCACTGTCCTCAATCCCAATGGATCCAAATCCATTCCCATTCACTCTCACTGTACACAATAACAATGGACCCAAACCCATTCCCATTCATTCCCACTGTCCATAATACTAATGGACCAAAAAGCTTTCCCATTCACTCCCGCTGTCCGCAAACCCAATGGACCGAAACACCTTCCCATTCACTCCCACTGTCCACAATCCCAATGGACCCAAACACCTTCTCATTCACTCCCACTGTCCACAATCCCAATGGACAAAAAATCCCTTCCCATTCACTCCCACTGTCCACAAACCCAATGGAGCCAAACGCCGTCCCATTCACTCGTGCTGTCCACAAATCCATTGGCCCTAAAGCCCTTCCCATTCAGTCCCACTGTCCACAATCCCAATGGACACAAACCCCTTCCCATTCACTCCCACTGTCCATAATACTAATGGACCCAAACCCTTTCCCATTCACTCCCGCTGTCCACAAACCCAATGGACCAAAACACCGTCCCATTCAATCCCACTGTCCACAATCCCAATGGACCCAAACCCCTTCCCATTCACTCCCACTGTCCAAAATACTAATGGACCCAAACCCTTTCCCATTCACTCCCGCTGTCCACAAACCCAATGGACCAAAACACCGTCCCATTCAATCCCACTGTCCACAATCCCAATGGACCCAAAACCCTTCCCATTCACTCCCACTGTCCACAATCCCAATGGACCCAAACCCCTTCCCATTCACTCCCACTGTGCACAATCCCAATGGACCCAAACCCCTTCCCGTTCACTCCCACTGTCCACAATCCCAATGGACACAAACCCCTTCTCATTCACTCCCACTGTCCACAATCCCAATGGACACAAACCCCTTCCCATTCACTCACACTGTCCACAATCCCAAGGGACACAAACCCCTTCACATTCAACACCCGCTGTCCACAAACCCAATGGACCCAAACCCCTTCCCATTCACTCCCTCTTTCCACAATCCCAATGGAACCAAACCCCTTCCCCTTCAGTCCCACTGTCCAAAATCCCAATGGGCCCAAACCCCTTCCCATTCACACCCTCTGTCCACAATCCCAATGGGCCCAAACCCCTTCGCATTCACTCCCGCTGTCCACAAACCCAATGGACACAAATCCCTTCCCATTCACTCCCAATGTCCAAATTTCCAATGGACCCAAAACCCTTCATAATCACTCCCATTGTCCACAATCCCGATGGAAACAATCCCCTTCCCATTCACTCCCAATGTCCACAATCCCAATGGACCCAAAGCCCTTCCCATTCACTCCAACTGTCCACAATCCCAATGGACCCAAACCCCTTCCCATTCACTCCCATTTTTCACAATCCCAATGGAAACAAACCCATTCCCATTTACTTCCACTGTCCACAATCCCAATTGACCCAAAAGCCCTTCCGATTCGCTCCCACTGCACATGATCCCAATGGACCCAATATTCTTCCCATTCACTCCCAATGTCCACAATCCCAATGGACCCAAACCGCTTCTCATTCACTCCCACTGACCAGAATCCCAATGCACCCAAACCCATTCCCATTCACTCCCACTGACCAGAATCCCAATGGACCCAAACCCCTTCTCATTCACTCCCGCACTACACAAACCCAATGGACCCAAACCCCTTCCCATTCACTCCAGCAATACACAATGCCAATGGACCCAAACCCCTTCCCATTCACTCCCACTGTACACAATTCCAATTGACCCAAACCGCTTCCCATTCACTCCCACTGTCCACAATCCCAATGGGACCAAACCCCTTCCCATTCACTCGCACTCTCCACACTCCCAATAGACTCAAACCCCTTCCCATTCACTCCCACTATCCACAATCTAAATGGACCCAAACCCCTTCCCATTCACTCCCACTGTCCACAATCCCAATGGACCCAAATCCATTCCCATTCACTCCCACTGTCGACAATCCTAATGGAGCCAAACCGCTTCCCATTCACGCCCACTGTCCACAATCCCAACGGATCCAAATCCATTCCCATTCACTCTCACTGTACACAACAACAATGGACCCAAACCCCTTCCCATTCACTCCCACTGTCCATAATACTAATGGACCAAAACCCTTTCCCATTCACTCCCACTGTCCACAAACCCAATGGACCAAAACACCTTCCCATTCACTCCCACTGTCCACAATACCAATGGACACAAACCCCTTCCCATTCACTCCCACTGTCCACAATCCCAATGGACCCAAACCCCTTACCATTCACTCACACTGTCCACAATCCCAATGGACACAAACGCCTTCACATTCAACTCCTGCTGACAAAAAACCCAATGGACCCAAACCCCTTCCCATTCACTCCCTCTGTCCACAATCCCAATGGACCCAAACCCCTTCCTCTTCAGTCCCACTGTCCAAAATCCCAATGGGCCCAAACCCCTTCCCATTCACACCCTCTGTCCACAATCCCAATGGGCCCAAACCCCTTCCCATTCACTCCCGCTGTCCACAAACCCAATGGACACAATCCCCTTCCCATTCACTCCCAATGTCCAAATTTGCAATGGACCCAAAACCCTTCCCATTCACTCCCACTGTCCACAATCCCGATGGAAACAATCCCCTTCCCATTCACTCCTACTGTCCACAATCCCAATGGACCCAAACCTGTTCCCATTCACTCCCACTGTTCATAATCCAAAAGGACCCAAACCACTTCCCATTCACTCCCACTGTCCCCAATCCCAAAGGACCCAAACCCCTTCCCATTCACTCCCACTGTCCACAACCCCAATGGACCCAAACCCCTTCCCATTCACTCCCACTGTCCACAATCCCAATGGACCCAAACCCCTTCCCATTCACTCACACTTTCCACACTCCCAATAGACCCAAACCCCTTCCCATTCACTCCCACTATCCACGATCCCAATGGACCCAAACTCCTTCCCAATCACTCCCACTCTCCACATTCCCAATGGACCCAAACCGCTTCCCATTCACTCCCACTGTCCACAATCCCAATGGACACAAACCCCTTCCCATTCACTCTACTGTCCACAATCCAAATGGACCCAAACCCCTTCCCATTCACTCCCACTGTCCACAATCCAAATGGACCCAAACCCCTTCCCATTCACTCGCGCTGTCCAGAAATCCATTGGACCCAATCCCTTTCCCATTCACTCCCACTGTCCACAATCCCAATGGACCCAAACCCCTTCCCATTCACTCCCACTGTCCTTAATCCCAATGGACCCAAACCCCTTCCAATTCACTCCCGCACTACACGAAGCCAATGGACTCAAACCCCTTCCCATTCAGTCCCACTGTCCACAATCCCAATGGACCCAAACCCCTTCCCATTCACTCACACTCTCCACACTCCCAATAGACCCAAACCCCTTCCCATTCACTCCCACTATCCACGATCCCAATGGACCCAAACCCCTTCCCATTCACTCCCACTGTCCACATTCCCAATGGACTCAAACCCCTTCCCATTCACTCCCACTGTCCACATTCCCAATGGACCCAAACCCCTTCCCATTCACTCCCACTGTCCACAATCCAAATGGACCCAAACCCCTTCCCATTCACTCGCGCTGTCCAGAAATCCATTGGACCCAAACCCCTTCCCATTCACTCCCACTGTCCACAATCCCAGTGCACCCAAACCACTTCCCATTCACTCCCACTGTCCACAATCCCAATGGGCCCAAACCTCTTCCCATTCACCCCCTCTGTCCACAATCCCAGTGGGCCCAAATCCCTTCCCATTCACTCCCGCTGTCCACAAACCCAATGGACTCAAACCCCTTCCCATTCACTCCCAATGTTCAAATTTCCAATGTACCCAAAATTCTTCCCAATCACTCCCACTGTCCACAATCCCGATGGAAACAATTCCCTTCCCATTCACTCCCACTGTCCACAAACCCAATGGACCAAAACACCTTCCCATTCACTCCCACTGTCCACAATCCCAATGGACACAAACCCCTTCCCATTCACTCCCACTTTCCACAATCCCAATGGACCCAAACCCCTTACCATTCACTCACACTGTCCACAGTCCCAATGGACACAAACGCCTTCACATTCAACTCCCGCTGTTCACAAACCAAATGGTCCCAAACCCCTTCCCATTCACTCCCTCTGTCCAAAATCCCAATGGACCCAAACCCCTTCCCCTTCAGTCCCACTGTCCAAAATCCCAATGGGCCCAAACCCCTTCCCATTCACACCCTCTGTCCACAATCCCAATGGGCCCAAACCCCTTCCCATTCACTCCCAATGTCCAAATTTCCAATGGACCCAAAACCCTTCCCATTCACTCCTACTGTCCACAATCCCAATGGACCCAAACCTGTTCCCATTCACTCCCACTGTTCATAATCCAAAAGGACCCAAACCACTTCCCATTCACTCCTACTGTCCCCAATCCCAAAGGACCCAAACCCCTTCCCATTCACTCCCACTGTCCACAACCCCAAAGGACCCAAACCCCTTCCCATTCACTCCCACTGTCCACAATCCCAATGGACCCAAACCCCTTCCCATTCACTCACACTCTCCACACTCCCAATAGACCCAAACCCCTTCCCATTCACTGCCACTATCCACGATCCCAATGGACCCAAACCCCTTCCCAATCACTCCCACTGTCCACATTCCCAATGGACCCAAACCCCTTCCCATTCACTCCCACTGTCCACAATCCCAATGGACACAAACCCCTTCCCATTCACTCCCACTGTCCACAATCCAAATGGACCCAAACCCCTTCCCATTCACTCCCACTGTCCACAATCTAAATGGACCCAAACCCCTTCCCATTCACTCGCGCTGTCCAGAAATCCATTGGACCCAAACCCTTTCCCATTCACTCCCACTGTCCACAATCCCAATGGACCCAAACCCCTTCCCATTCACTCCCACTGTCCATAATCCCAATGGACCCAAACCCCTTCCAATTCACTCCCGCACTACACGAAGCCAATGGACCCAAACCCCTTCCCATTCAGTCCCACTGTCCACAATCCCAATGGACCCAAACCCCTTCCCATTCACTCACACTCTCCACACTCCCAATAGACCCAAAACCCTTCCCATTCACTCCCACTATCCACGATCCCAATGGACCCAAACCCCTTCCCATTCACTCCCACTGTCCACATTCCCAATGGACCCAAACCCCTTCCCATTCACTCCCACTGTCCACAATCCCAATGGACACAAACCCCTTCCCATTCACTCCCACTGTCCACAATCCAAATGGACCCAAACCCCTTCCCATTCACTCCCACTGTCCACAATCCAAATGGACCCAAACCCCTTCCCATTCACTCGCGCTGTCCAGAAATCCATTGGACCCAAACCCCTTCCCATTCACTCCCACTGTCCACAATCCCAATGCACCCAAACCACTTCCCATTCACTTCCACTGTCCACAATCCCAATGGGCCCAAACCCCTTCCCATTCACCCCCTCTGTCCACAATCCCAGTTGCCCCAAATCCCTTCCCATTCACTCCCGCTGTCCACAAACCCAATGGACTCAAACCCCTTCCCATTCACTCCCAATGTCCAAATTTCCAATGTACCCAAAACCCTTCCCAATCACTCCCACTGTCCACAATCCCAATGGAAACAATTCCCTTCCCATTCACTCCCACTGTCCACAATCCCAATGGACCCAATCCCATTCCCATTCACTCCCGCTGTCCACACACACTATGGACCCAAACCCCTTCCAATCACTCCCACTGTCCACAATCCTAATGGACCCAAACCCCTTCCCATTCACTCCCACTGTCCACAATCCCAATGGACCCAAACCCCTTCCCATTCACTCCCACTGTCCACAATCCCAATGGACCCAAACCCCTTCCCGTTCACTCCCACTGTCCACAATCCCAATGGGCCCAAACCCCTTCCCATTCACTCCAATGAAATTGTGGACTCACAAATCTCCAACTTGAGGAGGATGGAACAACTGTTTGATCCGAGAGAATTCGATGAGACACAGATATAGAGGGCGGATGTCTCCCCTGACACATTGTGAAGGAAAATCTGACCATGAACTGCTAGAAAGAAAATGTGGGTTAGATAAACAGTTAAAATTCTACTGAACTGCCCCCATCAAACACTCCCAGGACAGGTACAGCACAGGGTCAGATACAGAGTAAATCTCCCTCTACACCATCCCCATCAAACACTCCCAGAACAGGTACAGCACGGGGTTAGATACAGAGTAAATCTCCCACTACACTGTCCCCATCAAGCACTCCGAAGACAGGTACAGCACGGGGTTAGATACAGACTAAATCTCCCTCTACACTGTCCCCATCAAACACTCCCAGGACACGTACTACACGGGGTTAGATACAGAATAAATCTCCCTCTACACTGTCCCCATCAAACACTCCCAGGACAGGTACAGCATGGGGTTAGATACAGAGTAAATCTCCCTCTGCACCGTCCCCATCAAACACTCCCAGGACAGGTACAGCACGGGGTTAGATACAGAGTAAAGCTCCCTCTACACTGTCCCCATCAAACACTCCGAGGACAGGTACAGCACGGGGTTAGATACAGAGTAAATCTCCCTCTACACTGTCCCCATCAAACACTCCGAGGACACGTACTACACGGGGTTAGATACAGAGTAAATCTCCCTCTACACTGTCCCCATCAAACACTCCCAGGACAGGTACAGCATGGGGTTAGATACAGAGTAAATCTCCCTCTACACTGTCCCCATCAAACACTCCCAGGACAGGTACAGCACGGGGTTAGATACAGAGTAAATCTCCATCTACACCGTCCCCATCAAACACTCCCAGGACAGGTACAGCACGGGGTTAGATACAGAGTAAATCTCCCTCTACACTGTCCCCATCAAACACTCCCAGGACAGGTACAGCACGGGGTTAGATACAGAGTAAATCTCCCTCTACACTGTCCCCATCAAACACTCCCAGGGCAGGTACAGCA
>NW_027596954.1:0-15000 GCF_964194155.1 Cetorhinus maximus | reverse complement strand
CTACCGGGTATCTGTTATTCTATATATAAACCACCCCGAACCCCTCGATTAGATTCCAGTCTGTAACTCACTCCCGGGTTTCTGTTATTCTATATATAAACCACCCAAAACCCTCGATTAGGTTCCAGTCTGTAACTCACTCCCGGGTTTCTGTTATTCTATGTATAAACCACCCCGAACCCCTCGATTAGATAGGGGCCCGATGAGTCACACAATTTTGGGTGTTGAGGTGAGGGGTGCTGCTCACACACACACACTCTCTCTCTCTCATTCACTCACATACACACAATCAAACTCGCACACACACTCACAGTCACACACACACACTGATCCACACTCACACACACTCATGCTCACACTCATTCACTCTCACAAACTCTCACACACACAGAATCACACAGTCTTACACATTCACACACACGCACACGTGCACACACTCACAGCCTTACACTCTCACACACACAATCGCACTCATGCACATACACTCACTGTCACACACACACTCACTCACAGATACACTGACATTCACACACATACACACTCACACTCTATCACACAATCTCACACACAATTGCACTCATGCACGTGCACTCACACACACACTCACACACACACTCACACACACACTCAGACACAGAAACTCACTCACACTCACGCACACAAGCACTCACACATACACACACAGGCACACTCACGGACACACTCACAGACCAGACACATTCACGCTCATACACAATGACTCATACACACACTCAGGCACATTCTCACAGCCACATGCTCACAGACACACTCCCACACACATATACACTCACACAATCACACTCACGCACATACACACACAGCCACACACACACACACCGCTCACACAGACCCAGTCAATCGCACACACACACACACACACACACACACACTCGCTCAAACTCACACTTGCTCACACAGATCCACACATATACACTCACTCAATCACCCATACACTCGCTCACACATACCCACTCACATTTACACTCACAGTCACGCACACACACACTCGCTCATACACACACACACACGCACTCACACAAATGCATTCATACATACACACACTCACGCACTCTCGCACACTCATGCATGCTGTCTTGCACACAGACACACACATTCAAACAGGCACAAAGAGAAACACACACAGAGACACACTCAGACATACACACACAGGCACACATGCGCACTCACACAGACACGCATACTCACACACACATACTCACATAGACACTATCACTAACTATCACTATACCGTCCACTGACCCACTTCCCAAAGATACAGATGAATGGAGGTCTTTGTTCCCTGTACCTTGGAATAGCTCCAACTGTGACCATTAGGGGAGAGACGGGGAGACGGAAGGTACCTCAGAGGAGATGGTATGGTGGAGGGACATTGCGGGAGAGAGAGAGGAACTGAGAGAGAGACACAGAGAGTCAAAAACAGAGAGAGAGAGGAGGAGAAATAGAGAGGCTGAGAGCGAGATAGAGAGAGTCAGAAACAGAGAGGGACTGAGAGGCACAAAGTGACAGATTCGGAGAATTGAGAGTGAGAAAGACAGAACGTAAAAGATACAAAGTGTGCCCATCTTTCTATCTCTTCATCAGACTCTCTGTCTCTCTTTTGATCCATCTCTGTCTCTAAATCTGTCTTTTGTCCCTTGCTGTCTCTCTCTTGCTCTGTTTCTGAGTCTCCATCCCTCTCTCTCTCTCTCTCTCACTCTCTCGGTCCATCTCTCTCTCTCTCTCTAAATCTCTCTCTTGGTATCCCTCTCACTCTCTCTCTCTCTCTCTGTCTCTAAATCTCTCTCTCTCTCTCTGTCTCTCTCTCTCACTGCTTCTCTCTCTGTATCTCTCTCTCTCTCTCTCTCTGTCTGTGTCTCTCTCTGACTGCTTCTCTCTCTGTATCTGTCTCTCTCTCTCTCTCTCTGTCTGTGTCTCTCTCCGACTGCTTCTCTCTCTCTGTCTCTGTATCTGTCTCTCTCTCTCTCTCTGTCTGTGTCTCTCTCTCTCTCTCTGTCTGTGTCTCTCTCTCACTGCTTCTCTCTCTCTGTCTCTGTCTCTCTCTCTGTCTGTGTCTCTCTCTGACTGCTTCTCTCTCTCTCTGTCTCTGTATCTGTTTCTCTCTCTCTCTCTCTCTCTGTCTGTGTCTCTCTCTGACTGCTTCTCTCTCTCTCTGTCTCTGTATCTGTTTCTCTCTCTCTCTCTCTCTCTGTCTGTGTCTCTCTCTGACTGCTTCTCTCTTTCTGTCTCTGTATCTGTTTCTCTCTCTCTCTGTCTGTGTCTCTCTCTCTCTCTCTCTCTGTCTGTGTCTCTCTCTGACTGCTTCTCTCTCTCTCTGTCTCTGTATCTGTTTCTCTCTCTCTCTCTTCTCTCTTGTTCTGTCACTCACTCTATCTCACCCCCTCGCACGCTCACCTTGAAGACTCAAGTGAATTAAGCACCAGAGTCTGAGAACCTGCCGTCTCCACATGCTGGGGAGGATCTGCTGAGCTCCGAACACATTTCTATCCATATCCCTGGCCCCTCCCCTGCCCCTCTCCCGCTCAGAGTCCTCTCTCTCTTTCTCTCTCGTACTCGCTCTCTAACTCTCTGTCCCTTTCCCTCCGTTTCTCCGTCACCGCCTCTCCCTCATGAGCTCTCTCTATCCCTCTCTCTGTCGTACTGCCTCCATGTCTCTGATGCCCGCCAAGGATCTATCCTGGAACCACACCCTGTGCCTAGTCCACCTGCTGCCCCTGGGAGGTATTATCTGAACGCAGACTGTCAGTCATTCTGTGCACATTAAATATCCCCAGACTTGGCCTCAATTCCACCTCTCCCAGTCGCTAAATAATCTGACTGCCTGTCCGACATCTGCTGCAGGATGAGGCCCTACACCCCTCCCTATCTCTGTAACCTCCTCCAGCCCCTACAACCCTCCCTATCTCTGTAACCTCCTCCAGCCCCTACACCCCTCCCTATCTCTGTAACCTCCTCCAGTCACTACAACCCTCCCTATCTCTGAAACCTCCTCCAGTCCCGATAGCTCTCCCTATCTCTGTAACCTCCTCCAGCCCCTACAACCCTCCCTATCTCTGTAACCTCCTTCAGCTCCGACAACCCTCCCTATCTCTGTAAACTCCTTCAGCTCCGACAACCCTCCCTATCACTGTAACCTCCTCCAGCCCCAACAACCCTCCCTATCTCTGTAACCTCCTCCAGCCCCTACAACCCTCCCTATCTCTGTAACCTCCTCCAGCCCCTACCACCCTCCCTATCTCTGTAAACTCCTTCAGCTCCGACAACCCTTCCTATCACTGTAACCTCATCCAGCCCCAACAACCCTCCCTATCTCTGTAACCTCCTCCAGCCCCTACAACCCTCCCTATCTCTGTAACCTCCTCCAGTACCTACACCCCTCCCTATCTCTGTAACCTCCTCCAGTCCCGACAATCCTCCCTATCTCTGTAACCTCCTCCAGCCTCTACACCCCCCCTATCTCTGTAACCTCCTCCAGCCCCTACAACCCTCCCTATCTCTGTAACCTCCTCCAGCCCCTACAACCCTCCCTATCTCTGTAACCTCCTCCAGACCCTACCACCCTCCCTATCTCTGTAAACTCCTTCAGCTCCGACAACCTTCCCTATCACTGTAACCTCATCCAGCCCCAACAACCCTCCCTATCTCTGTAACCTCCTCCAGCCCCTACAACCCTCCCTATCTATGTAACCTCCTCCAGTCCCTACACCCCTCCCTATCTCTGTAACCTCCTCCAGTCCCGACAACCCTCCCTATCTCTGTAACCTCCTCCAGCCCCTACAACCCTCCATATCTCTGTAACCTCCTCCAGCCCCTACAACCCTCCCTATTTCTGTAACCTCCTCCAGCCCCTACAACCCTCCCTATCTCTGGAACCTCCTCCAACCCCTACACCCCTCCCTATCTCTGTAAACTCGTCCAGTCACTACAACCCTCCCTATCTCTGTAACCTCCTCCAGCCCCTACAACCCTCCCTATCTCTGAACCTCCTCCAGCACCTGCAACCCTCCCTATCTCTGTAACCTCCTCCAGCCCCTACAACCCTCCCTATCTCTGTAACCTCCTCCAGCACCTACAACCCTCCCTATCTCTGTAACCTCCTCCAGCCCCTACAGCCCTCCCTATCTCTTGAACCTCCTCCAGTCCCGACAACACTCCCTATCTCTGTAACCTCCTCCAGCCCCTACAGCCCTCCCTATCTCTGTAACCTCCTCCAGCCCCTACAACCCTCCCTATCTCTGTAAACTCCTCCAGTCACTACAACCCTCCCTATCTCTGTAACCTCCTCCAGCCCCTACAACCCTCCCTATCTCTGAACCTCCTCCAGCACCTGCAACCCTCCCTATCTCTGTAACCTCCTCCAGCCTCTACAACCCTCCCTATCTCTGTAACCTCCTCCAGCACCTACAACCCTCCCTATCTCTGTAAACTCCTCCAGCCCCTACAACCCTCCCTATCTCTTGAACCTCCTCCAGTCCCGACAACCCTCCCTATCTCTGTAACCTCCTCCAGCCCCTACAACCCTCCCTATCTCTGAAACCTCTTACAGCCCCTACAGCCCTCCCTATCTCTGTAACCTCCTCCAGCCCCTACAACCCTCCCTATCTCTGTAACCTCCTTCAGCACCTACACCCCTCCCTATCTCTGTAACCTCCTCCAGCCCCTACAACCCTCCCTATCTCTGTAACCTTTTCAAGCCACTACAAACCTCTCTATCTCTGTAAACATCTCCAGACCTTACAACCCTCCCTATCTCTGTAACCTCCTCCAACCCCTACAACCCACCCTAACTCTGTAATCTCCTCCAACCCCTACAACCCTCCCTATCTCTGTAACTTCCTCCAGCCCCTACAACCCTCCCTATCTCTGTAACCTCCTCCAGCCCTGACAACCCTCCCTATCTCTGTAACCACCTCCAGCCCCGACAACCCAACCAATTTCTGTAACCTCCTCCAGCACCTACAACTCTCCCTATCTCGGTAACCTCCTCCAGCCCCTACAACCCTCCCTATCTCTGTAACCTCCTCCAGTACCTACAACCCTCCCTATCTCTGTAACCTCCTCCAGCCCCTACAACCCTCCCTATCTCTTGAACCTCCACCAGCCACTACAATCCTACCTATGTCTGTAACCTCCTCCAGACCCTACAACCCTCCCTATCTCTGTAACCTCCTCCAGCCCCTACAACCGTCCCTATCTCTGTAACCTCCTCCAGCCCCTACAATCCTCCCTATCTCTGTAACCTCCTCCAGACCCTACAACCCTCCCTATCTCTGTAACCTCCTCCAGCACCTACAACCCTCCCTATCTCTGTAACCTCCTCCAGCCCCTACAACCCTCCCTATCTCTTGAACCTCCACCAGCCACTACAATCCTACCTATGTCTGTAACCTCCTCCAGACCCTACAACCCTCCCTATCTCTGTAACCTCCTCCAGCCCCTACATCCGTCCCTATCTCTGTAACCTCCTCCAGCCCCTACAATCCTCCCTATCTCTGTAACCTCCTCCAGACCCTACAATCCTCCCTATCTCTGTAACCTCCTCCAGTTTCTAGAAATCACCCTATTTCTGTACACTCCTCCAACACCTTCAATGATTCCTATATCTGTAAACTCCTAGAGCCCCTACAAACCTCCCTATTTCTGTAAACACCTCCAGCCCCTACAACCCTCCTTATCTCCGCGACCTTCTCCAAACCCTACAACCCTCCCTATCTCTGCGATCACCTCCTGACCCTACAAACCTCCCTATCTCTGTAACCTCCTACAGTCCCTGCAACTGTCCCTATCTTTGTAACCTCGTCCAGACACTACAATCCCCCATCTCTCTAACCTCCTCCAGACGCAACAACCCTCCCTATCTCTGTAACCTCCTACAGCCCCTACAACCCTCCCTATCTCTGTAACCTTCCCCAAGGCCCTACAACCCTTCCTATCTCTGTAATCCCCTCCAGCCACAACAATCCACACTATCGCTGTAACTGCCTCAAGTCACTACAACCTTCCCAATACCTGTAACACCTCGAGCACCTAAAACACTAACTATCTCTGTAAAAACCTCCAACCCCTACAACACTCCCTATCTCTGAAATCTCCTATGGCCCCAACAACCCTCCCTATCTCTGAAACCTCCTATGGCCCCAACAACCCTCCCTATCTCTGTAACTTACTCAAGCCCCTACAACCGTCCCTACCTCTGTAAACTCCAACAGCATCTACAACCCTCTGTATCTCTGTAAACTCTTCCAGACCCTACAATGCTCCCTATCTCAGTAACTTCCTCCAGTTTCTAGAAATCACTCTATTTAAGAACACTCCGCCAACACCTTCAACCATTCCTATATCTGTAAACCCCTCCAGTCCCTACAACCCTCCCTATCTCTGTAACCTCCTCCAGCGCCTACAACACTCTCTATCTCTGTAACCTCCTCCAGCGCCTACAACCCTCCCTATCTCTGTAACCTTCTCCAGCCCCTACAACCCTCCCTATCTCTGTAACCTCCTCCAGCCCCTACAACCCTCCCGATCTATGTATCTTCATCCAGCCCCTACAACCCTCCCTATCTCTGTAACCTCCATCAGCCCCTACAACCCACCCTAACTCTGTAATCTCCTTCACTCCCTACAACTCTCCCTTTCTCTGTAACCTTCTCCAGCCCCGACAACCCTCCCTATCTCTGAAACCTCCTATGGACCCAACAACCACCCCTATCTCTTTAACCTCCTCCAGCCCCTTCAACACTCCATATCTCCTTTAATTGCTCCAACATCGACAACCCTTCCTATCTCAGTAACCTCCTCCAGTCCCCCAAAACCCTCCCTATCTCTGTAACCTCCTCCAGCCCGTACAACACTCCCTATCTCTGTAACCTCCTCCAGCCCCTACAATCCTCCCTATCTCTGTAACCTCCTCTAGCCTCTACAACCCTCCCTATCTCTGTAACCTCCTCCCGCTCCTACAACCCTCCCTATCTCTGTAACCTCCTCCAGCCCCTACAACCCTCCCTATCTCTGTAACCTCCTCCAGCCCCTACAACCCTCCCTATTTCTGTAACCTCCTCCAGCTCCTACACCCCTCCCTATCTCCGTAACCTCCTCCAGCCCCTACACCCCTCCCTATCTCTGTAACCTCCTCCAGCCCCTACAACCCTCCCTATCTCTGTAACCTCCTCCAGCCCCAAAAACCCTCCCTATCAATGTAAACTCATCCAGCCCCAACAACCCTCCCTATCTCTTTAAACTCCTCCAGCCCCTACAACACTCCCTATCTCTGTAACCTCCTCCAGTCCCTACAACCCTCCCTATCTCTGTAACCACCTCCAGCCCCGACAACCCAACCAATTTCTGTAACCTCCTCCAGCACCTACAACTCTCCCTATCTCGGTAACCTCCTTCAGCCCCTACAACCCTCCCTATCTCTGCAACCTCCTACAGTCCCTGCAACCCTCCCTATCTCTGTCACCTCCTCCAGCCCCTACAACTCTCCCTATCTCTGTAACCTCCTACAGACCCAGCAACTCTCCCTATCTTTGTGAACTCCTCCAGACGCTACAACCCTCCCTATCTCTGTAACGTCCGCCAGCCCCTACAACCCACCCTATCGCTGTAACCTCCTCCAGCCCCTACACCCCTCCCTATCTCTGTAACCTCCTCCAGCCCCTATAACCCTCCTTATCTCCTTAACCTCCTCCAGTCCCTACAACACTCCCTATCTCTGCAACCTCCTCCAGCCGCTACAACCCTCCCTATCTCTGTAACCTCCTCCAGTCCCTACAACCCTCCCTATCTCTGTAACCTCCTCCAGCCCCTACAACTCTCCCTATCTCTGTAGCCTCCTCCAGCCCCTACACCCCTCCCTATCTCTGTAAACTCCTCCAGCCCCGATAACCCTCCCTATCTCTGTAACCTCCTCCAGCCCCTACCACCGTCCCTATCTCTGTAAACTCCTTCAGCCCCGACAACCCTCCCTATCACTGTAACCTCATCCAGCCCCAACAACCCTCCCTATCTCTGTAAACTCCTCCAGCCGCGACAACACTCCCTATCTCTGTAACCTCCTCCAGTCCGCACAACCCTCTCTATCTCTGTAACCACAACCAGCAACGACAACCCAACCAATCTCTGTAACCTCCTCCAGCACCTACAACTCTCCCTATCTCTGTAACAACCTCCAGCCCCTACAACCCTCCCTATCTCTGTAACCTCCTCCAGCCCATACAACCCTCCCTGTCTCTGTAACCTCTTCAAGCCACTACAAACCTCTCTATCTCTGTAAACATCTCCAGTCCCAAAAACTGTCCTGACCTCTGTAACCTCCTCAAGCACCGACAACACTCCCTATCTCAGTAACCTCATCCAGCCCCTACAACCATCCCTATCTCTGTAAACATCTCCAGCCCTTACAACCCTTCCTATCTCTGTAACCTCCTCCATCCCCTACAATCTTCCCGATCTCTGTATCTTCCTTCAGCCCCTACAAAACTCCCTATCTCTGCAACCTCCATCATCCCTACAACCCACCCTAACTCTGTAATCTCCTCCACTCCCTACAACCCTCCCTTTCTCTGTAACCTCCTCCAGCCCCGACAACCCTCCCTATCTCTGAAACCTCCTATGGCCCCAACAACCACCCCTATCTCTTTAACCTCCTCCAGCCCCTTCAACGCTCCATATCTCCGTTAATTCCTCCAACATCGACAACCCTCCCTATCTCTGTAATCTCCTCCAGTCCCCCAAAACCCTCCCTATCTCTGTAACCTCCTCCAGCCCCTACAACCCACACTATCTCTGTAACCTCCTCCACTCCCGACAACCCTCCCCATCTCTATAACCTCCTCCAGCACCTACAACCCTCCCTATCTCTGTAACCTCCTCCATCACCTGTAACCCTCCCTATCTCTGTAGCCTCCTCCAGCCCCTACAACCCTCCCTATCTCTGTTAACTCCTCCAGCTCCTACGACCCTCCCTATCTCTGTAAACTCCTCCATCACCTGTAACCCTCCCTATCTCTGTAACCTCCTACAGCTTCTACAACCCTCCTTATCTCTGTAACCTCCTCCATCACCTGTAACACACCCAATCTCTGTAAGCTCCTCCATCCCCTATAACACTCCCTATCTCTGTAAGCTCCTCCAGCCACTACAACCCTCCCTATCTCTGTAACATCCCCCAGCCCCTACAACCCTCCCTATCTCTGTAACCTCTTCAAGCCACTACAAACCCCTCTTTCTCTGTAAACATCTCCAGTCCCTACAACCGTCCTGACCTCTGTAATCTCCTCAAGCCCCAAAAAAGCTCCCTATCTCTGTAAACTCATCCAGCCCCTACAACCCTCCCTATCTCTGTAACCTCCTCCAGGCCCTACAACCCTCCCTATCTCTGTAACATCCTCCAGTCATTAGAACCCTCCCTATCTCTGTAATCTGCTCCAGCTCCGAAAACCCACCCCATCTCTGTAACCTCCTCCAGCCCCGACATCCCTCCCTATCTCTGTAACCTCCTCCAGCCCCTACACCCCTCCCTATCTCTGTAACCTCATCCAGCCCCGACAACCCTCCCTATCTCTGTAACCTCCTCCAACCCCTGCAACCCTCCCTATCTCTGTAACCTCCTCCAGCCCCTACAACCCTCCCTATCTCTGTAACCTCCTCCAGCCCCTACAACCCCCCCTATCTCTGTAACCTCCTCCAGCCCCTACAACGCTCCATATCTCCCTTAATTCCTCGAACCTCGACAACCGTCCCTAACTCTGTAAACTCCACCTGCCTCGACAACCCTCTCTATGTCTGTAACCTCCTCCAGACCCTACAACCCTCCCTATGTCTGTAACCTACTCCAGTTTCTAGAAATCACCCTATTTCTGTACACTCCTCCAACACCTTCAACCATTCCTATATCTGTAAACACCTCCAGCCACTACAACCCTCCTTATCTCCGTCAACTTCTCCAAACCCTACAACACTTCCTATATCTGCAATCACCTCCTGACGCTCCAAACCTCCCTATCTCTGTAACCTCCTCCAGCCCCTACAACCCTCCCTATCTCTGTAAACTCCACCAGCACCCTACAACACTCCCTAACTCTGTGACCCCCTCCAGCCCCTACACCCCTCCCTATCTATGTAACCTCCCACAGTCCTTGCAACTCTCCCTATCTCTGTAACCTCCTCCAGCCTCTACAAGCCTCCCTATCTCTGCAACCTCCTCCAGCCTCTACAACCCTCCCTATCTCTGTAACCTCCACCAGCCGCCTACAACCCTCCCTATCTCTGTAACCGCCTCCAGCCCCTACAACCAACCCTATCTATGTAACCTCCAACAGTCCTTGCAACTTTCCCTATCTCTGTAACCTCCTCCAGTCCCTACAACCCTCCCTATCGCTGTAACCTCCTCCAGCCCCAATACCCCTCCCTATCTCTGTACCCTCCTCCACCCCTACAACCCTCCCTATCTCTGTAACCTGCTCCAGTCCCTGCAACTCTCGCTATCTCTGTAAAGACCTCCAGCCCCTACAACCCTCCCTATCTCTGTAACCTCCTCCAGCCGCTATAACCTTCCTTATCTACTTAACCTCCTCCAGCCCCTACAACACTCCCTATCTCTGCAACCTCCTCCAGCCGCTACAACCCTCCCTATCTCTATAAACTCCTCCAGCCCCGAAAACCCTCCCTATCTCTATAAACTCCTCCAGCCCCGAAAACCCTCCCTATCTCTGTAACCTCCTCCAGCCCGTACAACCCTCCCTATCTCTGTAAACTCCTCCAGCCCCGACAACCCTCCCTATCACTGTAACCTCATCCAGCCCCAACAACCCTCCCTATCTCTGTAACCTCCTCCAGCCCCTACAACCCTCCCTATCTCTGTAACCTCCTCCAGCCCCTACAACCCTCCGTATCTCTGTAACCTCTTCAAGCCACTAGAAACCTCTATATCTCTGTAAACATCTCCAGTCCCTAAAACCGTTCTGACCTCTGTAACCTCCTCAAGCCCCGACAACGCTCCCTATCTCTGTAAACATCTCCAGCCCTTACAACCCTCCCTATCTCTGTAACCTCCTCCAGCCCCGACAACCATCCCTATCTCTGAAACCTCCTATGGCTCCAACAACCACCCCTATCTCTTTAACATCCTCCAGCCCCTTCAATTCTCCATATCTCCGTTAATTCCTCCAACATCGACAACCCTCCCTATCTCTGTAACCTCCTACAGCCCCTACAACCCACTCTATCTCGGTAACCTCCTCCAATCCCTACAAACTTCCCCATTTCTATAACCTCCTCCAATCCCTACAACTCTCCCCATCTCTATAACCTCCTCCAGCACCGACAACCCTCCCTATCTCTCTAACCTGCTACAGTTTCTACAACCCTTCCTATCTCTGTAACCTCCTCCAGCCCCTTTAACCCTCCCTATCTCTGTAACCTCCTACAGCTTCTACAACCCTCCCTATCTCTGTAACCTCCTCCAGCCCCTACAACTGGTCTTTCTCTGTAACATCCTCCAGTCCCTATGATCCTCCCTATCCCTGCAATCTTCTATAGCTCGTACAACCCTCCCTATCTCTGTAACCTCCTCCAGCCCAGACAACCCTCCCTATGTCTGTAACCTCCTCCAGCCCCAACAACCCTCCCTATCTCTGTAACCTCCTCCAGCCCAGACAACCCTCCCTATGTCTGTAACCTCCTCCAGCCCCAACAACCCTCCCTATCTCTGTAACCTCCTCCAGCCCAGACAACCCTCCCTATGTCTGTAACCTCCTCCAGCCCAGACAACCCTCCCCATGTCTGTAACCTCCTCCAGCCCCAAAAACCCTTCCTATCTCTGTAACCTCCTCCGGCCCAGACAACCCTCCCTATGTCTGTAACCTCCTCCAGCCCCAACAACCCTCCCTATCTCTGTAACCTCCTCCAGCCCAGACAACCCTCCCTATGTCTGTAACCTCCTCCAGCCCCAACAACCCTCCCTATCTCTGTAACTTCCTCCAGCTCCTACAACCCTCCCTATCTCTGTAACCACCAGCAGCCTCTACCACACTCCCTATCTCTGTAACCTCCTCCAGCCCCTACAACCCTCCCTAACTCTGTAACCTCCTCCAGCCCCTACAACCCTCCCTATCTCTGTAACCTCCTCCAGGCCCTACATCCCTCCCTATCTCTGTAACCTCATCCAGTTTCTACAACCTTCCCTATCTCTGTAACCTCCTCCTGCCCCTACAACCCTCCCTATCTCTGTAACCTCATCCTGCCCCTATATCCCTCCCTTTCTCTGTAACCTCCTCCTGCCCCTACAACCCTCCCTATCTCTGTAATCTCCTCCAGCCTCTACAACCCTCCCTATCTCTGTAACCTCCTCCAGTCCCTATGACCCTCCCTATCCCTGCAATCTTCTAAAGCTCCTACAACCCTCCATATCTCTGTAACCTCCTCCAGCCCCTATACCCCTCCCTATCTCTGTAACCTCCTCCAGCCCCTACAACCATTCCTATCGCTGTAACCTCCTCCAGCCCCTACAACCCTCCCTATCTCTGTAACCTCCTCCAGCGCAGACAACCCTCTCTATGTCTGTAACCTCCTCCAGCCCCTACAACCCTCCCTATCTCTGTACCTTCCTCCAGCCCTTACAACCCTCCCTATCTCTTTAACCTCCTCCAGCCCCTACATCCCTCCCTATGTCTGTAACCTCCTCCAGCCCCTACAACCCTCCCTATCTCTGTAACCACCTGCAGCCCCTACAACTCTCCCTAACTCTGTAACCTCCTCCAGGTACTCAACCCTCCCTATCTCTGTTACCTCCTCCAGCCCTTACAACCCTCCCTATCTCTGTAACCTCCTCCAGCTCCTTCAACCTTCCCTATCTCTGTAACCTCCTCCAGCTTCAACTACCCTCCCTATCTCTGTAACCTCCTCCAGACCCGACAACCCTCCCTATCTCTGTAACCTCCGCCAACTCCTACACCCCTCCCAATCTCTGTTATCTCCTCCATCACCTGTAACCCTCCATATCTCTGTAACCTCTTCCATCCCCTACAACCCTCCCTATCTCTGTAACCTCCTCCAGCTTCTACAAACCTCCCTATCTCTATAACCTCCTCCAGCCCCTACAACCCTCCCTATCTCTGTAACCTCCTCCAGCGCAGACAACCCTCCCTATATCTGTAACCTCCTCCAGCCCCTACAACACTCCCTATCTCTGTAACCTCCTCCAGCACCTACAACCCTCCCTATCTCTGTACCTTCCTCCAGCCCCTACAACCCTCACTGTCTCTTTAACCTCCTCCAGCCCCTACATCCCTCCCTATGTCTGTAAGCTCCTCCAGCCCCTACAACCCTCCCTATCTCTGTAACCTCCTCCAGCCCATACCACCCTCCCTATCTCTGTAACCTCCTCCAGCCCCTACAACCCTCCCTAACTCTGTAACCTCCTCCAGGTGCTCAACCCTCCCTATCTCTGTAACCTCCTCCAGTCCCCTACAACCCTCCCTATCTCTGTAACCTCCTCCAACTTCTACAACCCTCCCTATCTCTGTAACCTCCTCCAGCCCCTACGCCCCTCCGTGATCTCAGAGCTCCTCCAATTCCGGCCTCTTGACCAACCCCCGATTCCCATCGCTCCACCATTGGCGGCCGTGCCTTCAGCTGCCTGGTGCCCTGAGCTCTGGAATTCCCTCCCTAAACCTCTCCACCTCCCTCTCTCTGTCTCTCTCTCTCTCTCTGTCTCTCTTTCTATTTCTGTCTCACTATATCTATCTCCCTATCTCGCTCTCTCTCCACCTGTGTCTCACTCTCTCTCTCTCTGTCCCTCCCTCTCTCTCTCTGTGTCTCACTCTCTCTCTCTGTGTCTCACTCTCTCTCTCTCTGTCCCTCCCTCTCTCTGTTTCTCTCTCTCTCTCTCTCTGTCCCTCCCTCTCTCTCTCTGTTTCTCTCTCTCTCTCTGTCCCCCTCTCTTTCTCTCTGTTTCTCTCTCTCTCTCTCTGTCCCTCCCTCTCTCTCTATCTCTCTGTTTCTCTCTCTCTCTCTCTCTCTCTGTCCCTCCCTCTCTCTATCTCTGTCTCTCTCTCTGTCCGTCTCTCCCTGTTTCACTCTCTCTCTTTCTCTGTCTCTCTCTCTCTCACTGTTTCTCTCTCTCTCTCTGTCTCTGTCTCTCTTTCCCTCTCTCACTCGCTGTCCCCTCTCTGTCCCTCTCTCTCCCTCTGTCCCGCTCTCTTTCTCTCTCTGTCCCTCTCTGTCTCTCTCTGTCCCTCTCTCTCTGTCTCTCTCTCTCTCTCCCTCTCTGTCCATCTCTCTCTCTCTCTCTGTCTCTCTCTCTCTGTCTCTCTCTCTGTCCCTCTCTCTCTCTCTCTGTCCCGCTCTCTCTTTGTCTCTCTCTCTCTCGGTTCCTCTCTCTCTGTCCCGCTCCCTCTCTCTGTCTCTCTGTGTCTCTCTCTCTCTCTGTGTCCCTCTCTCTCTCTCCCACTCTCTCTGTCCCCCTCTCTCTCTGTCTCTGTCTCTCCCTCTCTCTCTCAGTCTCTCTCTCAGTCCTTCTCTCTCTCTGTCCGTCTCCCTCTCTCTCTGTCCCTCTCTCTCTCTGTCCCTCTCTCTCTCTGTCCATCCCTCTCTCTCTCTGTCCCTCCCTCTCTCTCTCTGCCGCTCTCTCTCTCTCTGTGCCTCTCTCTCTCTCGGTCCCACCCTCTTTCTCTCTCTCTATCCCTCCCTCTCTCTCTCTCTCTGTCCCTCTCTCTCTCTCTGTCCCTCTCTCTCTCTCTGTCTCTCTCTCTGTCCCTCTCTCTCTCTCATCATCTCTCTCTCTCTGTCCCTCTCTCTCTCTGTCCTTCTCTCTCTGTCCATCTCTCTCTCTCTCTGTCCCTCTCTCTCTCTGTCCCTCTCTGTCGCTCTGTCCCTCTCTCTCTCTCTCTCTTTCTGTCCCTCTCTCGCTCTGTCCCTCTCTCTCTGTCCCTCTCTCTCTCTCTCTGTCCCACTCTCTCTGTG